>NC_066561.1:11381195-11432448 GCF_024679095.1 Eriocheir sinensis | reverse complement strand
ACCTTTTCACCCAATCTTCTCCTCCTTTCTTAAGCGAGGAAGGAAGAGGAAGAGGAGGAGGAGGAGGAGAAGGCAAGGAGTAGGAAGGGAAGGGTTAGTAGGAGGAATTTCTCACCCCCAACATAATCAGATTTCATTCTACTATCCAAATCTCTTATCTGCCTTTCTCTTTACCCTCTTCCTCGCTTCCTCATCTACGCACCTACCTTTCCACCCAATCTTCTCCACCTTTCTTAAACGAGGAAGGAAGAGGAAGAGGAGGAGGAGGAGGCGGCAAAGGAGTAAAAAGGGAGGGGTTAGAGGAATTTCCCAGCGCCACATAATCATAGCTTGTCACTCGCCACCTGTTATTGCAATTACTTTCGTCCGGAGCCAAGAGACTCATTTAAACTTGAGGTGACGTGGCGCGACCCCTCCTGGCCTGGCTTTTTCACCGTGCCAGGAGTGAGGGAGAGGGAGGGAGGAGGGGGGAGTAGGAGAGAGGGTGAGGAGGGAGAGAGTGGGGAGGGGGAAGAGGGAGAGAGAATGAAAGAGGAAAAAGAGAACAAAAGAGAATGAAAGAGAACAAGAGAGAAGGAAAAAAAGAAAACGAAAAAGGAAGATTGAAAAAGAAAACTGAAAAAAGAAAACTGAAAAAAGAAAACTGAAAAGAACGAGAAAAGAACGAAAAAGAGAACGATAAAAAGAGAACGAGAAGAAAGAACGAAAATAGAGAGAGAGAGAGAGCACCTGGTTTACATAATGGAGAGGTAGAGATAGTAAAGGGAGATAGGGTTTGGTGGCTCTCTCTCTCTCTCTCTCTCTCTCTCTCTCTCTCTCTCTCTCTCTCTCGCTCTCTCTCTCTCTCTCTCTCTCTCTCGCTCTCTCTCTCTCTCTCTCTCTCTCTCTCTCTCTCTCTCTCTCTCTCTCTCTCTCTCTCTCTCTCTCTCTCTCTCTCTCTCTCTCGTTCCTAGTTTCTGATATCGTGGTAGTGGTAATAGTAGTAGTAGTAGTAGTAGTAGTAGTAGTAGTTGTAGTAATAGTAGTAGTAGTAGTAATAGTAGCAGTAGAAGTAATAGTAGCAGTAGTCGTCGTCGTCGTTCAAGTATTAGTAGTACAGCAGTAGTAGTAGTAGCGCCGGCAGGCTTTTTCCAAGGGTCTCTTGAACAGCCCCAGCCGTTCGTGGCGCAAGCAAATTTTGTTTATATTGTGCTTTTGCCGTGATGTGTGACTCTTGCCAGCCCATGCTGCCCCGGTGCTCCCTTCGACCGAAGAGTCGCTGAAGTTAGTGTTGGCTGAACACCAAGGCAGCATATGGGTAATCCTCAGACACTCGGGAGGGCTTCTGGAAGCTCAGCGTGGTTCGGTTGGAACTCGAGGTCCACAGGTCTACCACGCCGTAGTAAGTAAACAAAAACAATAGATCATTTAAGTGGTTTAAGGCCTCTCTGAATTCTAAAATGGTAGTGAATGTAACACCTGAAGGACAATACAAGCATTAGCTACCTGAGTAGACAGGAATAAGTAGCATGGTAGACTCACCCACTATGACTCACCGAATCAGCTCAGGAAGGAACAGAGGCCAAAGTGATGCCTCCTCCGCTAAAGATCGTGGGAGAAGGAGGAGGAGGGAGGAGGAGGAGGAGGAAGAAGCGTTCTGTTGTCTCGTATGGAATGAGCGAAGGCTTAGTCACATGGGAGGCGTTGAAGGGAGGCGCACTATTGATGGGTCTTGAGGGTTTAACGAAGGAGGAGGAGGAGAGGGAGAGGAGGACGAGGAGGAGGAGGAGGAGGAGGAGGAGGAGGAGGAGGAGAAGGAGATAAGCTACCGTTTGAGTGCTCGGTAATGGGTGATGCATTCCTCCTCCTCTTCCAGCAATGAGTGTGAGTGAGTAAGAGGAGTAAGTGAGAGAGAGTAGGTGGGCGTTGCCAGATTCTATTTCCGTTTAAAGGTCAAAAAAGAGATTAAAGGAAACGCAAAATGTGTAGTCTGGTTTAAATTAGTGTGTTAGGATACACGTTAACTCTAAATGACAGGGGTTTAAATGGCTGTTTTTTTTTCTTCCACGCTTCCTTCACTCCATCGCCACTTCTTACTCTCTTTTGCTTTCCTTTCACCTCCACTTCCTTTCACCCACCTTGCTCCCTTCCCTCATCTCACGCCTTACTCCCTCTCTCTACTCTTCTCTTTCTTGTGTTTCCTGCTATTTCTTCTTTACTTCTTTTCCTCCACGCCTCCCTTCCCCTCGTCTCCACTTCTTACTCCCCTCTCTCTCTACTCTTCTTATATGTCCTCTTTTATTTCTTCCCCTTTCTTCCACTTCTTTTTCCTCCACGCCTCCCTTCCCTCATCTCCACTTCCACTTACTCCCTCTCTCTACTCTTCCTCTTTTCTTAATATTCCTCTTTATTTCTTCCTTTCTTCCACTTCTTTTCCTTCGCCTCCTTTCCTCATCTCCACTTCTTGCTTCCTCTCTCTCTAACTTCTCTTCTTGTATTTCTCATTTATTTCTTCTTTCTTCCTTTTCCCTTCACCTCCTTATATACTTCTTGCTTCCTCTCTCTCTTCTTATTTCCTCCTTTCTTCCACTTCTTTTTTTCTTCCACTTACTCCCTTCCCTCATCTCCCTTGCCACTCCCCTCTCTCTTCCTACTCCACTTCTTTTTCTACCACGACTCCCTTCCCTCATCCCTTTCTTACTTCCTCTCTTCATTTCTTTTCTCTTCTTGTATTTCCTCTATTGGCTATTCCTTTCTTCCACTTCTCTTTTCTTCACCGCCTCCTTCCCTCATCTCACTTCTTACTTCTCTCTTCATTCTGCTCTCTTCTTGTATTTCTCTCTTATTTCTTCCTTTCTTCCACTTCTCTTTTTCTTCCACGCCTTCCTTCCCTCGTCTCCACTTCTTGCTTCCTCTTCATTCTGCTCTCTTCTTGTGCCTTTTCTCTGCTTCTTCCTTTCCTCCCACTTCTCTTTTCTTCCCGCCTTCAACCCTCGTCTCCACTTCCACTCCCTCTCCTTTACTCTCTCCTCTTCTTTTCCTTTCCTCCACTTCCTCTTTTTCCTCCACGCCTCCACTTCCCTTATCTCCTCTTCTCTTCCTTTATTTCCCGCTATTTCTTCCTTTCTTCCACTTCTTCGTCCCTCCTCTTTCCTTCTTCACCTTTCTTTCTCCCTATCCACTTTCGTTCCTTTCACTTCTAGCTCCATTCACGTTATTTTTTCTTGCCCCTTCACTGCTCAACTTGCATCTTCAAATACGTTTATCACCCTTTCTTCCCTCTTCCCCTTCCTCCTTTTCCTTCTCTCCTCCTTTCCTTCTCTTTCTCTCCCTAATTTCCTCCTATTCTTCCTTTTTTATCTCCCCTACTCTCTCTTCTTCCTTTTTTATCTTGCTATACTTTGAGAACATGTGAAAGAGATTTGTCTGTATGGTGTATTATAGAAGTAAATAACTCTTGAGTAGAAAGGTCACTGCTCAGACTGTCCTAATTTGATGCCTAACACAATGGGTATGATATTCGTTAGTTTCTCTCTCTCTCTCTCTCTCTCTCTCTCTCTCTCTCTCTCTCTCTCTCTCTCTCTCTCGCGCTCTCTCTCTCTCTCTCTCTCCTCTCTCTCTCTCTCTCTCTCTCTCTCTCTCTCTCTCTCTCTCCTCTCTCTCTCTCTCTCTCTCTCTCTCTCTCTCTCTCTCTCTCTCTCTCTCTCTCTCTCTCTCTCTCTCTCTCTCTCTCTCTTGTTCCCTTCCTCCATATTTTCCTCCACCTTCCTCCTTCCTTCTTACTCTCTTCCTTCCTTTCTCCACTTCCTTTTCTCCATCCTTCCCTCTTCCTCATCTCCTCTTTCTTCCTTTCCTCCTTCTCTTTTCCTTTCCTTCTCCTTCCTTCTTCATCTCTCTTCTCTCTTTCTCTTTCTTCCTTCCTTTCTCCTCCACTTCCTTTTTCCTCCTTTCCCTTTCATCTTCCCTTACTCTCTTTCTTCCTTTCCTCCACTTCTTTTTTTCCTCCACGCCTCCCTTCCCTCATCTCCACTTCTTACTCTCTTTCTTCCTTTCCTCCACTTCCTTTTTCCTCCACGCCTCCCTTCCCTCATCTCCACTTCTTACTTCCTCTCTCTACTCTTCTCCCTTCTCATATTTCCTCTTTTTTTTCCCTTTCCTCCACTTCTTTTTTTCCTCCACGCCTCCCTTCCCTCATCTCCACTTCTTACTCCCTCTCTCTACTCTTCTACCTTCTCATATTTCCTCTTTTTTTATCCCTTTCCTCCACTTCTTTTTTTCCTCCACGCCTCCCTTCCCTCATCTCCACTTCTTACTCTCTTTCTTCCTTTCCTCCACTTCCTTTTTCCTCCACGCCTCCCTTCCCTCATCTCCACTTCTTACTCCCTCTCTCTACTCTTCTCCCTTCTCATATTTCCTCTTTTTTTTTCCCTTTCCTCCACTTCTTTTTTTCCTCCACGCCTCCCTTCCCTCATCTCCACTTCTTACTCCCTCTCTCTACTCTTCTACCTTCTCATATTTCCTCTTTTTTTATCCCTTTCCTCCACTTCTTTTTTTCCTCCACGCCTCCCTTTCCTCATCTCCACTTCTTACTCCCTCCCTCTACTCTCCTCTCTTCTATTATTTCCTCTTTATTTCTTCCTTTCTTCCACTTCTTTTTCCCTTCCACGCCTCCCTTCCCTCATCTCCACTTCTTACTTCCTCTCTTCATTCTTCTCTCTTCTTGTATTTCTCTCTTATTTCTTCCTTTCTTCCACTTCTCTTTTTCTTCCACGCCTTCCTTCCCTCGTCTCCACTTCTTACTCCCTCTCTTTACTCCTCTCTCTTCTTTTCCTTTCCTCCACTTCTCTTTTTTTCCTCCACGCCTCCCTTCCCTTATCTCCTCCTCTCTTCCTTTATTTCCCGCTATTTCTTCCTTTCTTCCACTTCTTCGTCCCTCTCTTTCCTTCTTCCACCTTTCTTTCTCCTCTCCCACTTTCGTTCCTTTCCACTTCTAGCTCCATTCACGTTATTTTTCTTGCCCCTTCCTGCTCATGGATCCTTAAATACGTTTTATCACCCTTTCTTCCTCTTCCACGCTTCCTCCTTTCCTTCCTGTTCCTCCTATTCTTCCTTTTATCTCCCCCTACTCTCTCTTCTTCCTTTCTTATCTTTATACTTTGAGAACATGTGAATAAATTTGTCTGTGGTGTATTATAGAGAAGTAAATAACTCTTGAGTAGCAAGGTCATAACTCAGACTGTCCTAATTTGATGCCTAACACAATGGATATGATATTCGTTAGTTTCTCTCTCTCTCTCTCTCTCTCTCTCTCTCTCTCTCTCTCTCTCTCTCTCTCTCTCTCTCTCTCTCTCTCTCTCTCTCTCTCTCTCTCTCTCTCTCTCTCTCTCTCTCTCTCTCTCTCTCTCTCTCTCTCTCTCTCTCTCTCTCTCTCTCTTTTTCCTTCTTATTTTCCTTTCCTTCTCCCCTTCCTTCTTTATCTCTTCTCTTTCTCTTTCTCTTTTTTCCTTTTCTCCTCCTTCCCTCTTGTTCTTTTTTTCTCTTTTTCCTTTCATTCTTGCCTTCTCTTTTCCTTTCCTTCTCCCCTTCCTTCTTTCCTTCTTTTCTTTCTCTTTCTCTTCTTTCCTTTTCTCCTCCTTCCATCGTGTTCTTTTTTTCTCTTGTCTCTCTCCTTTCATTCTTGCCTTCTCTCTTTCCTTCCTTCTTGCTCTCCTTCCTCCCTTTTCCCCTCCCATTATTCTCCCCTTTCCTCCTTCCCTCCTTTTTTCCTTCTTTCTTTCCTCCCTACTCCTCCCTTTACCCAATTACCCCACAGAAAAGACCGAATTATCACATCTGGGGAAATTTACCTTAGGATGAGAGAGAGAGAGAGAGAGAGAGAGAGAGAGAGAGAGAGAGAGAGAGAGAGAGAGAGAGAGAGAGAGAGAGAGAGAGAGAGAGAGAGAGAGAGTTGGTATATCTGATTTATCATTTATTTATTTATTTTTTCCTTCCAGTTTCTGTCTGTTTCTTCTTGTCTTCATTTATTGTGTTTTTCTCTAGTTTTCCTTCAGTTCTCTTTTCCCTTCCTCCTCCTCCTTTCTTTCCCTCTTCTCCTCTCTCTTCTGCCTCTCTTCACTCATCGTTCCTTCCCTCCTTACTTATTTCCTTTCTTCTTTCCCTCCTTCCTTCCTTCCTTCCTTCCTTCCTTCCTTCCTTCCTTCCTTCCTTCCTTCCTTCCTTCCTTCCTTCCTTCCTTCCTTCCATCCTTCCTGCCTTGTTCTTCTTTTCTTCTCCTCTCTTTCGTTTCCTTTCCTTTCCCTTTCCCTTTTTTATTTCGTGTCCTCTCCTTTCCTCTCCTTTCTTCCCTTTCCTTTTCTTACCTCTTTCTGGTTTTCTTTTCTTTCCTGTTTGTTCTTTTCTCCTTATTCAGTTCGGTGCTCTTCTAAGCCTTCTCAGCCCTTGGTAATATAGGAAAGTGTTTAATAGATGATCCACAGGTAATGGGAATTCAAGTAGATGTCCAATTAAGGTGTTAAGAGGGTGTGGGTATAGGCTATAAGTGCGCGTTGCCTCGGTGCTCATCTCCGCCTCCTCAGCCCTTGGTAACATAGGAAAGTGTTTAATAGATGATCCACAGGTAATGGGAACTCAGGTAGATGTCTAATTAAGGTGTTTAGAGGGTGTGGACTTACTCTATAGATGCGCGTGACCTCATTGCTCATCTCCATCACGTCAGCCCTTGGTAATATAGGAAGGTGTTAACAGATAATCCACAGGCAATGAGAACTCAGGTAGATGTGTAATTAGGGTGTAGGGAGGGTGTGGGCTGAGGCTATAAGTGCGCGTTGCCTCGGTGCTCATTTCCGTCTCCTCAGTCCTTGGAAATATAGGAAGGTGTTTAATAAATGATCCACAGGTAATGGGAACTCAGGTAGATGTGTAATTAGGGTGTAAAGAGGGTGTGGGTAGAGGCTATAAGTGCGCATTACCTCGGTGCTCATCTCCGCCTCCGCAGCCCTTGGTAACATAGGAAAGTGTTTAATAGATGATCCACAGATAATGGGAACTCAGGTAGATGTGTAATTAGGGTGTAAAGAGGGTGTGGGCTGAGGCTATAAGTGCGCGTGGCCTCAGTGCTCAACTCCCGTAACATAGACAGGTGTTTCAATAGGTAATAGAAACTTAGGTGGATGCAGTTTTCTCTTTTATTGGACAAAGTTCATATACTTTATATAAATGAAAATGATTGCTCAGACCATCACCACAACACCCACCACCCTCACTACCTCCTCCTCCTCCTCCTCCTCCTCCTCCCCCTCCCCCTCCTCCTCCTCCTCCTCCTCCTCCTCCTCACCATTACTATCAGGCCTAGAGGTGTGTGGTGTGAGGAAAGGGTACGTAAGGAAGGAAGGGAGAAAGAGAACTGAAGGGAGGGAAGGACGAAAAGGAAAGGGGAGGTCTTTAAGTAGGTACGAAGCAAGGAAGGTGAAGGCTGGGGTGGGAAGGAGAGGGGAGGGGAGGGAGGTAGGTTGATTGGAAGGGGGAGGGAAGGGATAGGAAGGAAAGGGAGGAGAGGAAGAGAAGAGGGACGTATTTATGTGAGAAGAGAGGAAGGGAGGAAAAAAAAGGGAAGGAATGGAGAGGAGAGTTAGGTAATTAGGTTGGTAGGAAGGGAGGAGGGGAAGGAAGGAAGGGAAGAGAGGGTTGGAAAGGGAAGGATGAGGAAGGGAAGGAGGTAAGAGGAAGGAAGGTAAGGGGAGGAGGAGGAGGAGAAGGAGAAGAAGAAGAAGAGAAGGAAGAGGGGAGGTAGCTAGGCAGGGAGGTCACGGAAATGATCTTGTACGTAATCTATCTTTATATATATTTTATTCTACCTTTTTATCATTTTTTCTTCAATATTTATTTTTACGGACCTATTGATTTCCTTCCCTTAGTATTTAAAACCTTAGTATGTAGAAGTTAAGTCTTACATCGAGATGGAAAAAAATTTTCCTTGGCTCGCAAACACACACACACACACACACACACACACACACACACACACACACACACACACACACACACACACACACACACACACACACACACACACACACACACACACACACACACAACGTACATAAGAAGCCGTCTGCCTGTCTGTCTGTCTGTTTATTTTCTATACTATTCCTGTTTTATTCCTGTTCATATCTCGTTTAGTTTATCATATTTTGCATTTCTTACACACACACACACACACACACACACACACACACACACACACACACACACACACACACACACACACACACACACACAAACACACACACACATACACACACAGAGACAGACAGAGCGGCATAGAAGAGCGTCTGTCTGTCTGTCTGCTTTTTGGTTTTTATTCCTGTTCTATTCCTGTTCACATCGTTTTTATCACCATTTTCCATCTCCCATTTTCTCTTCGTTCGTTCGTTTGTTCGTTCAGGATCTGTGAAGCAATGCTTTTAAGAGTTTCCAAACGTTTTGGGTTTGTTTGCAGCGTTGCTGCGCTTTTTCTCTTTCGATTTCGTTCATGTGATTTTTTTTTGTCATTATTTTTCATTTTAGATTGGAGGGAAGGGAAGGGAGGAGGAGGAGGAGGAGGAGGAGGAGGAGGAAAGAAGCAGGGGGAGGAGGGGAAATGGTTGGGGGATTAAGGGATAGTAAGTAAGTAAGTAAGTAATGTTTATTGCCATAATATACACACATTGATATATACATATATATATATAATTATAATTCTGGCAACGAATCTAGCCTGTCAAGCCGAAGCTTCCCGACAGACTGTATATTTATTTCATTGTACTATTATTATCTTTCTAAAGGTTGCAGATAGCTCCCAACCATAAAACTAAATACAAATATACAATAAATAACAACATTAACTATAATACCAGATGAAGTTATAATAGTTATATCTAAAATGTTAACTATAATAACAACTACAACAGCATCAACAATAATAATAATAATAACAATAATAATAATAATAATAATAATAATAATAATAATAATAATAATAATAATAATAATAATAATAATAATAATAATAAATATAATATGGACAATAGTACTATGCAATTCACTGATTAGATTTAATAATGTAAATTTGTGTTCATGTTTCAGGAATAAATTATAATTTTAACCGTGATTGTTTTGGATTGCAAATAAGTGTGCTTTTACTGACTTTTTAAATAGAGAGAAATTATTACTATTAAGGAGATTTTTTATTTCTACTGGCAAAGAATTCCAAACTTGAGGTCCTGAGCATAAAATACTATTTCTGAAAAGAACTGTCCTGAACTGTGGAGAGATAAGATTTATATTGTTCCTGCGCGTATTATGCACTGTATTAATAACTTGAAAAGGATGAGTTCCATGCATCAGTGCGTGGTTTTTATAAATAAATAATAGCAGAAAATAACAATGAATGGTTTTAAAATTAAGAAATCTATGTGTGGAAAATACGTTATGTGTGGAATCAAACTTGTTCATGTAAAACATACACCTAAATATCTTATTTTGAGAAACCTGAAGATTTTTAAGAAAGGAAGGCCACGTACACGCCCACACAGATACACAATAAATGAGATGCGGGTAACAAAGTGTATAATAAATACTGATAAGTGCTTCTTGTGTAAGGCTATTTCTTATTCGATACAGTATGCCACATATCCTAGATAGTTTATTTGCAACAGAATTAATTTGGTATTTCCAATTGATATTTTGATCTATGACAACGCCCAAAAACTTAGTATAAGAAACTCGTTCAAGTACTTTTCCTTCAAGTGTTATAGGTGGCATGTTAGTAGTGACTGATCGGTTTTGAAAGATAATGTATTTTGTTTTAGTGATATTTAACCTTAACTTATTATGTTTAAGCCACATATTAATTGAATTGAGCTCATTATTAATGTTTATATGCAAACTATTTATATTTTTATCATCTAATAGTAAATTAGTGTCGTCAGCATAAATGGTATACTTAAATTTATTACTAGCATTGACAATATCATTAATATAGATGAGAAAAAGTATAGGTCCTAGGATAGATCCTTGCGGTACACCCATTTTGATAAGCTTGAAAGAAGAATATTTAGAATTACAGTAAACAGCTTGAAATCGATTTGTTAAATAATTTTGAATAATTCTAAAGGAACTCCCTGAATCCCAAAATTACTGAGTTTACTTAAAGAATTTTATGACATAGCGAATCAAAAGCCTTAGAAAGATCTAAAAAAATTCCAACTAAATAATGTTTCTTTTCCAGATATTTATACACATTATTGGTAAACTGAAATATGGCCGACTCAGTAGAGCGCCCTGGTCTAAAACCATGCTGACAATTCGAAAATAAATTATTTTCTCAATGAAATTTACAAGACGAGTGCATATCACTTTTTCAAAGACTTTACTGAACACAGGAAGAACTGATATAGGTCTGTAGTTATTGACATCATCTCTATTATCTGACTTAAATAATGGAATAATTTTAGCTTTCTTAAGTTCGTCCGGAAAAACTCCTTTCTTTAATGTGAGGTTAACTATGTGTGTTAATGGCAAGGAAATTATGCTGGCAGTTTGTCTTACGACCAAGGGAGAAATTTCATCAAAACCAGATGATGTACCTTTTAATGTCTTAAGAAAGTTTTCAATTTCTATCTGTGTAGCTGGTGATAAGTATACCGAGTAATTAGGTGAGTTGTGTAAATATGTCATATATTCATCCCCTACTATATCATGATCTAGCCCCCCAGACTTCATATTATTGTCATTAAATGTTTCAGAAATGTCAGTACAATGTGGCTTTAATTCAATAACTGTATGTTTAGCACCTGTGCATCTACCAAGAATAGTATTAATGGATCTCCAGTGTTGTTTTGGATTACCTTGGCTATTAAGTAACTGCTCTTGGTTATACTTCTTCTTGGCTAATTTTAAAAGTGACGTTAATTTATTTCTATATATTCTATAAGGCTCCTTAAACGTTAAAGGCCATTTATGAGCTAGTTTTTCAAGTCGATGTTTTCTCTAATACTATTCTTAAGAGCTAGAGTAATGTGTGGACTACGTTCCTTTTAAAACTAAATTTAATTTTTCTTTCCGGAAAACACTTATCAAAACATGTTTTAAATTTACTGTAAAATAAGTTGTAGGCCTCATTAGCACATATACAATTTAATATGTCACTCAATTAGTTTGTGAGAGACTATTACTAAATTTTTCAAGGAGTCCTGATTAAATATTCTTTTAGTTACGTAAGTGGGAGAAGGATGACGATATTTATCACATTTAAATACAGAGATTACTGGGTAGTGGTCACTGATATCTGTCTTTAATATATAATTGGCAGTATTACTTTCAATCTGAGATGACCAAACATGATCAATTAACGTGGATGAAGTTGAAGTTACTCAGTAGGCAAGGTAGTTAGAGGAAATAAAGAATAGCTGTACATTATATTAATTAAATCCTGCACATTGTCATTATTACATTGTAACAAATCTATGTTTAAGTCTCCAAACACAAAAACCTCCTTGTAATTTTTATCTTTAATTAGGGATAAGATTTCATTAAGTGAATTGTGAAAATTATTTATACTGCTTTGAGGTGGTCTGTAAATACAAAGAAATAAATAGGTATTAGCATTACATATTGCTTCGATTCCCAAACATTCCATAAAAGGTTCCAATTTAGAAAATTCATTGATCACAGAAGATTTGTACTTACTAGAGATATAAATGGCCACTCCCCCACCAAACCTGTTTCTGTTATTAGTGAACATTTCATATTCCGGTAGTCTGTACAGTGGAGAAATATCTACATCTAAGCGGGTTTCTGTTAATCCTATGACATCAAATTTAGTTTGGCACGAAAGGACAGTGTCTACAAAGTATTGGAAATTCGATGAGATGGATCTAATATTCAGTGTTAATAAATATAATTCACTATTATTAGTAGAAAAAGGAAAGCTATCCAGATAAATATATTCAGATTTAGAAAAAAATAAATTTCTTGCTCTTAAATAAAACTGAGTTACATCAAGATCGTTATTATAATTTCTATCTTCTACACTAAGTGGATGGAAAGCATGTAGGTCTCGATTTTGTGTATTATTGACATTAAAACAATGCAACAAATCTTCATTATTAATAGAGGCAAAAGGGAAAATATAATCTATTGGTGGAGGCATATTATCGTTAGTAGTAGTAGTGGAAGTAGTAGTAGTAGTAGTAGTAGTAGTAGTAGTAGTAGTAGTAGTAGTAGTAGTAGTAGTAGTAGTAGTAGTAGTAGTAGTAGTAGTAATAGTAGTAGTAGTAGTAGTAGTAGTAGTAGTAGTAGTAGCAATAGTAGTAGTAGTAGTAGTAGTAGTAGTAGTAGTAGTGGTGGTGGTATATTGAAGCGTTATAGTGATAGTAGTAGTAGTAGTAGTAGTAGTAGAAATAGTAGTAGTAGTAGTAATAGTGGTAATAGTTGTGTTGCTGTAGTAGCGGGAGAAAATTATAAGTAGTAGTAGTAGTAGTAGTAGTAGTAGTAGTAAGTGAGTAGTATTAGTATTAGTAGTAGTAGTAGTAGTAGTAGTAGTATTTGTTGTTGTTGTAAGAATATAAATAGTAGTAGTAGTAGTAGTAGTAGTAATATTAGTAGTAGTAGTAGTAGTAATTAATTGGTGGTAGACGTAATAGCAGTAGTAGCAGTAGTAGTAGTAGTAGTAGTAGTAGTAGTAGTAGTAGTAGTAGCAGATAGTAGTAGTAATAGTAGTTAGTAGTAGTAGTAGTAGTAGTAGTATATGTAGTAGTAGTAGTAGTAGTAGAATCATTGATTGGAATTGGAATTGTGAGTTATTATGTACTAAATTACTTAACGTTGTGAATTTATTTGTTGGTGCCGCTTCGCAGGATTTTCTTGATTTCCTTGCGTTGGGGGGACGAAGCAGCAGGTGGGGCCGAGGACAGCCGCGAGCCACCAGGTCGGTGCACGGGGAGGGGAGAGCGAGTGTTGTCCACACCACCCCACGCCCCAGCCGCCTCGACACGGACGACACCACCATCACCATCAGCATCACCAGCACCATCAGGAGCGCCAGCAGCACCAACAGCACCAGCAGCAGCGTCAGCACCATCAGCAGCATCACCAGCACCAGCAACGGCAGTCACTGGCACCTGGCCGCCACGCAAGCCCCAGCCTCCATCTTCAGCCGCGCGCCCGGCCCGCACGTCCAGTCCAGTAGCACTTCCAAACGTCTTGTCCCGAATGATCAGTTTGGTGTGTCGGAAGAAAGCTACTTTTCCTTCAGCCCTTGCCTGCTTGAGCAAGGGCATCTGAGCATTCTTGATTGCTATAGAACCTCCAGACAAATCTTCATTCAGGTATATGTTAGTACCCTTCAGGTGTCTTCCTCGTCTGATTGCTGCGTCTCGATCCCCATAACGAGCGAAGCGCGCCACAACGGGGCGGGGCCTGGCATCTCGGCGTTGACCAACCCTGTGCGCGCGCTCCAATATAATTCCTGGTATCTGCAGTTTTGATTCCAGGAGAGATGTCACAGCCGCTGCAGTTTGCTCCCAGGTTTCATCTCCTCTCTCCTCCAGTCCACTAATTCTCAAGTTCTTCCTGCGGCTGTAGTCTTCTTGATAAGTGACTTTTTCTTCTAGTTCTTTAATTTTAAGATGAGATGATTGAAGTTGCTGGTTAAGTGTGTCTATTTTGCTTCTGTCTTCCTTTTTCTCCTTTTCGTGTTCTTTGGCATTAGATTTAAGGTCATCGACTTCCCTCTGAGTAAATTCCAGGCTAGTTGTTAGTTCTGCCACTTTCTTATCCAACTTGGTAACTTGGTCGTTTAGCTGCCTGACGACCACATCTAGTGCAGACTTGTACGCTCGCTCCTGGGCCTCCAACAGCAGCTTGAAGGTCGACGAGTCCATGTTTGAGCAAACTAGCCGCTGTGACGTTGTGCTGACGCTGGTAGTGACGTCACACTAGCTCCATTGCGCATGCGCAATGGCGGGAATCCCGGCTGTGTGTGTGTGTGCGTGTGTGTGTGTGTGTGTGTGTGTGTGTGTGTGTGTGTGTGTGTGTGTGTGTGTGTGTGTGTGCTCAGTTTAATTTAACCGGATTTATGTAGGTTCAAGTGTTTAATGTGTTTTACCGGCCCTGTGTGTGTGTGTGTGTGTGTGTGTGTGTGTGTGTGTGTGTGTGTGTGTGTGTGTGTGTGTGTGTGTGTGTGTGTGTGTGTGTGTGTGTGTGTGTGTGTGTGTGTGTGTGTGTGTGTGTGTGTGTGTGTGTGTGTGTGTGTGTGTGTGTGTGTGTGTGTGTGTGTGTGTGTGTGTGTGTGTGTGTGTGTGTGTGTGTGTGTGTGTGTGTGTGTGTGTGTGTGTGTGTGTGTGTGTGTGTGTGTGTGTGTGTGTGTGTGTGTGTGTGTGTGTGTGTGTGTGTGTGTGTGTGTGTGTGTGTGTGTGTGTGTGTGTGTGTGTGTGTGTGTGTGTGTGTGTGTGTGTGTGTGTGTGTGTGTGTGTGTGTGTGTGTGGAGGGAGAGCGATGTTAGGAGGAGGGAGGTGAGGGGAGGAGGGAAGGGTGGGGGAGGGAGGGGAGGAGGGGGAGGTAGAGATAGGAAGCGAAGGAGGAAGGTAGGGAGGAGGTAGAGATGGGGAAGGAGGGAAGGGTGGGAGGAGGAGGTAAAATCTGGGTTGGGGAGATAAAGAAGAGAGAGAGAGAGAGCGTCATTTAATTAATCCGTTCAAAGTGTGAAAAATTTCCTTTACGTGAAAAAATGAAAATCTGATGGTAATGGCAGTAGTAGTAGTAGTAGTAGTATTAGTAGTAGTAATGATGGTAAGTAGTAGTGATAGTAGTAGTGGTGGTAGTGATGGTGAGAGTGGTAGTAGTAGTGGTAGTAGTGGTGGTAGTAGTGGTAGTAGTGGTGGTAGTGGTAGTGGTGATGATGATGAGTAATGGTAGCAGTGGTAGTGGTAGTAGTAGTAGTAGTAGTAGTAGTAGTAGTAGTAGTAGTAGTAGTAGTAGTAGTAGTAGTAGTAGTAGTAGTAGTAGTAGTAGTGGTAGTAGTAGTAGTGATAGTAGATAGATAGATAGATAGATAGATAGATAGATAGTAGTAGTAGTAGTAGTAGTAGTAGTAGTAGTAGTAGTAGTAGTAGTAGTAGTAGTAGTAGTAGTAGTAGTAGTAGTAGTAGTAGTAGTAGTAGAAGTAGTAGTAGTAGTAGTAGTAGTAATGCGGAGGATATTCGACCACGTGGAGTGCGAAGCAGTGCTTCGTGTTGACATAAAATGCCTTCAACACAATAAATAGAAAGACTATGATACAACATTAAAACCAAGTGCCCTAGCTTAGCTATGTATGTCGTCGAAAATGCCTATACATACCGACACGGGTGAAACAGGTGGCTTATGCGGATGACCTCTCAGGTGCTGGTAAAATCTCAGACTTAAAGGTGGTGGGACACTGTGAACACCGCCGGCCCTGAGATAGGATACATCCTAACGCCACCAAGTCTGTCCTTATTGTCAAACCTGAACATTATGACCATGCCGCAGAAAGTTTTAGATGAAGTGGCGTCATTGTGACAAAAGACGGACAACGACACTTAGGTGCAGTGATTGGGACAGAGGTGTATAAGAAGGAGTACGTGGGAGACAAAGTAGCTAAATGGGTGAAGGAAATAGAAGCTTTGTCTGCCATTGCCAAGACTGAGCCACACGCTGCCTATTCAGCGTACACCACGGCATCCAACATCGGTGGACGTTCTGATGCACCATCCCCATCATCACTCCACTCCTCCGACCACTGGAAAATGCCGTCAAGAATGTATTCTTGCCGGCGCTGGTGAACTATCATGCTTTGGGGGAGGAGGAGAGGGATATGCTAGCACTTCCCCCAAGACTGGGTGGGATGGGGATCACCAACCCTGAGAAGCTGGCAGATAAGGAGAACCAAAACTCCATCAGCCTTACCAGGTCACTCATCAACAGGATCATCGCTCAGGAGGCAGAGGGCGAGATAGACCAAACAGAAATAAGATATATTTAAAGAAAATCTCAGAAGAAAGGCAACAGGCCCAAAAGACAGGCTGGACCGTCTTACACACCACCTGTCCAAAGAAATGGGTGAAAAATACACAGCACAGGCAGGCGCCTCTAACTGGCTAACGTCATTACCAATCAGAGCAAAAGACTTCAGCCTCAACAAACAAAAATTTGTCGACGCCATTGCTCTGAGATATGGCTGGCCGATTGAGGGACTGCCTGATCTCTGTGCATGTGGATCACCAAATGATGTCACCCACACCATGACATGTAAAAAAGGAGGCTTCGTCTGTATTCGACACGATGAAGTGAGGGATCTGACAGCCAGCATGCTCGGGGAGGTATGCCAAAACGTCACTACCGAGCCGGCACTGCTTCCCCTGGACGGCGAACACCTTCGGTACAGGACAGCCAATACCTCACAGGAGGCACGGGTTGATGTAAGTGCCCGCGGATTCTGGGTGCGCGGACAGCGGGCGTTCATGGACATCCGCATACTCGACCGATGGCTGCCTGTCACCGTGAGCTGCCCCTGCAAGCCGCCCACCACAGGAACGAGCAGGAGAAGACAAGGGCATACGGTGAAAGAATCCAACATGTGGATCAGGGCAGCTTCACCCCCCTCGTCTTCACATCATCGGCAGGATGGGTCCCAGGGCCCAATGCTTCTACGCACGCCTCGCGGAACTAACCTCAGAAAAGAAGCATCAGCCAAGGAGCCACATTGTCGCCTGGATGAGGTGTGGCCTCTCGTTTTCCCTGCTCAGGTCGGCCATCCTATGTCTCAGGGGCACCAGACACTCTGGCCCAAAAGCCACCAACATCTCCAATATGGACTATGAAGCCACAGTGGTGGAGAGTGACATTAGGGTGGGTCGGGAGTGACTTGAGTAGGGAAGGAAAGGGGGATCTAGACGTAATAGATGATAGGTGATTTAGTGTCAGGTAGTATTAGCGATATGGTTGGATGCCACAGTCATTAGCGAACAGAGTTGGGGCTATTTACCTCCAAACTAGGGAGCCCTCCATGATTAAGTGTCGGGAAAATAAACATGGGTGGTAGTAGAAGTAGTAGTAGTAGTAGTAGTAGTAGTAGTAGTAGTAGTAGTAGTAGTAGTAGTAGTAGTAGTAGTAGTAGTAGTAGTAGTAGTAGTAGTAGTATAATTAGTAGTAGTAGTAGTAGTAGTAGTAGTAGTAGTAGTAGTAGTAGTAGTAATAGTAGTAGTAGTAGTAGTAGTAGTAGTAATAGTAGTAGTAGTAGTAGTAGTAGTAGTAGTAGTAGTAGTAGTAGTAGTATTAGTAGTAGTAGTAGTAGTAGTAAAAGTAGTAGTAGTAGTAGTATTAGTAGTAGTAGTAGTAGTAGTAGTAGTAGTAGTAGTAGTAGTAGTAGTAGTAGTAGTAATAGTAGTAGTAGTAGTAGTAGTAGTAGTAGTAGTAGTAGTAGTAGTAGTAGTAGTAGTAGTAGTAGTAGTAGTAGAGATAGTAACAATAGTAATACAGGTGAAGATAGTAATAATAATGCTTATAATAATAATTACAATAATAATAACGTAATAATCTTTTTTTTTAACACTCATTCTTCATCATTTCTCATCATTACACATTCCTCACGTCTTTCTTATTCTTCACTTTCCTTCCTTTTTCTCTTTTTCTTTTCTCTTCTCTCTTCTTATTCTTTATCTTTCGTCACCATCTTCTCTCTTTTTCTTCTTCTCTCTCTTCTTATTCCTCACCTGGTCATCCTCATATCCTCTATACAAAGACTTACATCGTTTATACTCTATTGCAAGATCTCTTTTTTCATCATGACACGCAACACCTACACGAGAAATGACTCAGACAACACACACACACACACACACACACACACACACACACACACACACACACACACAGACACACACACACACACACACACACACATACACACAGCACACTGCAACTTTTTTCTCTTCCTTCCTTTCTTCCTTCATCCTCCTTCCATCGTTAACTCTTTCCTTCCATCCTCAACTATTTCTTACCTTCCTTTCTTCCTGCAACACTCAACACTCAAATATACACACGCACAACACACTGCAACCCTTTCTTACTTTATTTTCCTACCTGCAACACTCAAGACTCATACAACACACATACATTCCCTCCACAACACTTCCCTTCCTCACATACATTCCCTCCACAACACTTCCCTTTCCTTTCCTTCTTTTATTCCTGCAACACTCAAGAAAGGAATCGCCTTATATTGAAGTAGATAAAGGTAGATTAAGGTAGATGACAAATAGTAAACAGCTTTAACAACAACAACAACCATCTCGAGTAAGGGGGTTCGAGGTCATCTATATACAGTTCAAAGAGGTTCCAAGGCTCTTATACACATGTCACTCCGAGCTTATGTCTTAAAGGTCAGGGAAATAGCGACGTTGTTTGGCCCCTTATACACGGGGACACTTAGAGCGCTGCTGCAGCGCTACTCACGCGCGACTCAGTTTTAGCAGCGCTGCTGTGAAGCGCAGCTTATCTTTCTAGAAAGTGCTGTGGGGTGAGTGTCAAATTAACGGCGCTTTTCAGCATCGCTACTAAAATTGAGTAGGGCGTTAGCAGCGCTACAATCGCGCCACGCACGCGCTGCTAAAAAAGTGGCGCTGCTGCAGCTACGTGTGAAAACTCCCATTGAATGCCATGTATCGTGACGAGCAGCGCTACTTTTTGTGGTCGCTACCGGCAGCGAAGCCAACCACGCAAATCTGTTTGTAGCGCTACTTTTAGTGGTCGTGAGTGCGTGTGAAAGCATCCATTCATCTCCATTATTCATCAGCGGCAAATATGCTGAGCAGCGCTGCAAAGAGTCCGCGGAGAGGGAAGAGGATATGAGGATGACCAGGTGAGGAATAAGAAGAGAGAGAAGAAGAAAAAGAGAGAAAGGGGCGTTAGGCTCGTATTCCCAGACGCTATCGGCCCCACAGCAACGATTTCCAAGGTCCGTAGAGGAGATTGGGTTCTCAGGAGTGCTTTTTCACTTTCATGGTGCAGAAGCCTTGTCAAACTATCAATAGGCTCTTAAAACTACTCATGGAAGAACCCACAACAACCTCTATGAATCCCCTGTCAGGTGTGGCAGGGTGGGCGAGCCCCGAAATGTTTCAGAATATGGCCCTTAGTTTTTTTTTCTTTTTAGAGACGCCTCCTCACCCTCTTTTTCCTTCTTTTCTCCAATGATAAAAATTTTCGTCAGTTTCTTTATTTTTCCTCCCTTCAAAGGCCTCCCGTTTACCTATCCTAGCTTTTACTGCTTATTTTAGTCGGTATAAGTTTTCTATACCGTATTATCTATTTCTTATCGTGTTCTTCAAGTTTTCATTCCGTTTGAGCTTTTGTTATACTTTTATTTTCGTGTGTATGTATCACCTCTAAATTTACCCCCGTTTTTATCGATTTTTTCTATTATATATTTTATCTTTCTATATTTGTTTTCTTCAAAATGTCGTATTATCTATTTTTTATCGCATTCTTTACGTTTTCATTCTGTCTGAGTTTGTATTATACCTCCATTCTCGTTTTATCCATTTATATTATCCTTCTGTTCGTCCCGTCACTCCCCTAAAAATACTTCTTAAATTCCAATCCTTTATTTTGTTCCATTAAAAATCTGCATATTCTCGGTACAAAGCCTTCCATCGTTTATATATTTCACTTATCTTTTTATTTTTATTTTATTTCTCGTCCTCTCATTTCCCCGACAAATACTTCTTAAATTCCAATTCTGTATTTTGTTCCATATAAAATCTTCATATTCTCTATACAAAAACTTCCATCGTTTATATATTCCAGTCATCTTTTTATTTTCCTTTTGTTTATCGACACAAAATTCCCTTACACATGCTTACTATATCCTTATCCTATATTTTGTTCCATTAAAAATCTGCATATTTTCTGTACAAAGCCTTCCATCGTTTATATATTTCACATATCCTCTTATTTTCCTTCTATTTCTCGTCCTAACATTTCCCCTACAAATACTTCTTAAATTCCTATTCTGTATTTTGTTCCATATAAAATTTTCATATTCTCTATACAAAGACTTCCATCGTTTATATATTCCACCTTTCATTTTTTTTTTCCTTTAGTTTCTCGTCTAAATATTCCCTTACAAATGCTTCTTAAATTCCTATCCTATATATTGTTCCATATAAAATCTTCATATTCTTTATACAATGCCTTCCATCGTTTATATATTCCACCTTTCTTTTTTTTATTTTCCTTTAGTTTCTCGTCTAAATGTTCCCCTACAAATGCTTCTTCAACGCTTATCCTATATTTGGTTCCATTAAAAATCGTCATGTCCTCTATACAAAGACTTCCATCGTTTATATATTACACTTACATCTTTACAGAGTGGAGTCTAAGGCTCTTCGTCTCATCAGCTCTCCTCCTCCTACTGATAGTCTTCTACCTCTTAAATTCCGCCGCGATGTTGCCTCTCTTTCTATTTTCTATCGATATTTCCACGCTGACTACTCTTCTGAACTTGCTAACTCCATGCCTGCCCCCCTCCCGCGGCCCCGCTGCACACGACTTTCTACTCATGCTCATCCCTATATTGTCCAAACCCCTTATGCAAGAGAAACCAGCATCTTCACTCTTTCATCCCTCACGTTGGTAAACTCTGGTAAAATCTTCCTTCATCTGTATTTCCTCCTGCCTACGACTTGAACTCTTTCAAAAGAAGGGTATCGGGACACCTCTCCTCCCGAAATTGACCTTTCTTTCGGCCACCTCTTTTGATTCTCTTTAGGGAGCAGCGGATAGCGGGCTTTTTTTTATTGTTTTCTTTTTTTGAGTGCCCTTGAGCTGCCTCCTTTGTTTAAAAAAAAAAAAATCCTTCTGTTTTTCGTTCAAATATTCCATTACACATATTTGCTATACGCTTATCCTATCTTTGGTTCCATTAAAAACCATCATTATCCTCTATACAAAGACTTCTATCGTTTATATATTCCGGTCATCTTTTTATTTTCCTTCTGTTTGTTGTCCTAAAACTGCCCTACAAATGCTTCTTATATGCTTCTTAAATGATTTTCGTATTTTGTTCCATTCAAAATCATCATTATCCTCTATACAAAGACTTCAAACGTTTATGTATTCCTCTGTAACATCTCTTTATTTCCTCTCTGCCGCTTATAAAGGTCTGCCTACCTACTGTTATCACCTGCTATACAAAGGTTCCTACTATACTGTATAATACGATATCTTACAGTACAAAGATCCGGGTTGGTTACTGCCTGTTCTGTCTACAAAGAGTTATCTATGGGTTAGGCTGTACAAAGGTCTTTATAGTTTAGCTCTTACTAGGAAGAGATACGCATTGTTTCTTTTGTTTCTCTTTACTTCCTTTGTCTTTAGAATCTATATTTTACTAGGAAGAGATAGCGATTCTTTTGTTTATAGCTTACAGAGGCCTCGAGTTGAAGTTTTTTTCTAGTTTTTCTTCCTCTCGTATAAACAGCACACTTCGTTTCTCATAAGACATATCGCTTCTCTTGTTTTTCTTTACTTTCAGAGGACTCGGTATTAGTTTTTCTTCTCCTTGTATGTAAAAACTTCACTTCTTTCGGCTTCACTGTTCCTCGTAGCTCCGTGAGGAATTGGTTTTCTTGCTTTTAGTCCTTCCATAGAGAGCTCACTTCGTTATGCTGTTTGTCTAGCCTGGCAAGCCCTTGGTGTTTGGTTTTTAGTCCTGTTATAGAGAGCTCACTTCGTTATGCTGTTTGTCTAGCCTCGTCAGCCCTTGGTGTTTGTTTTTTAGTCCTGTTATAGAGAGCTCACTTCGTTATGCTGTTTGTCTAGCCTCGTCAGCCCTTGGTGTTTGTTTTTTAGTCCTGTTGTAGAGAGCTCACTTCGTTATGCTGTTCCTCGTAGATTCGTGAGGCCTTGGCTTTCTGGTTTTTAGTCCTGTTGTAGAGAGCTCACTTCGTTATGCTGTTCCTCGTAGATTCGTGAGGCCTTGACTTTCTGTTTTTTAGTCCTGTTGTAGAGAGCTCACTTCGTTTTGGTGTTTGCCTAGCTTCGTGAGACCTTGGTTTTAGGTTTTCTTTCTCTTATAGAAACCTCACTTGCATTTTTTTCACTGTTCCTCGTATCTTATCTCTCCTGAGGCCTCGGGTTTAGGTTTCAGTCCTCTTGTAGAAACCTCGCCTTAATTTGTTTTATTGTTCTTCGTCTTTTATCTTTCCTCTTACAGAAACCTCCCTTCCACTTGTGTCACCGTTCCTCTTGGCTGTCTCACGTGCTTGTGGAGATTTCTTCGGTTAAGTTTTCCTGCAGCCCTAGGAGTGTCACCTCTATTCCTCGCCTTAATTTGTTTCATTGTTCCTCGTCCCTTATCTTTCTTCCCTTCCACTTGTTTCACCGTTCCTCTTAGCTCTGTCTCACGTGCTTGCAGAGGTCTCGTCGGTTTAGTTTCCCAGCAGCCTCAGGAGTGTCACCTCTATTCCTCCTGCCGTACATAGAACTGCTTGGCGGCGGCTATCTCATATAGAGCATCTCACACCTGTTGGCTTCACCTGACACTTAGCGCTGCAGGTAGATTGACAGGTAAATTGCCTCCTTGTGCTCTGCTGGAGAGTTTCGTTCGGGGTTGACATCGCCCTCGTTTTCGATTTCTTTCTATCGCGTAAAAATTGGCGCACACAATACTGATCCTATACCTTCCTTATCGCGTACAAATTGGCGCACACAATTCTGATCCTAGACCTTCCAAATCGCGTACAAATTGGCACACACAATACTGATCCTATACCTTCCTTATCGCGTACAAATTGGCGCACACAATACTGATCCTATACCTTCCTTATCGCGTACAAATTGGCACACAAAATACTGATCCTTGTTTAACATTTCTCTTACCGCGTACAACTTGGCACACACAATACTGATCCTATACCTTCCTTATCGCGTACAAATTGGCACACGTTATCCTCACCCTTGTTAAACATACATTATATTTATATACTGCGTACATATTGGCACAAGTTATGCTGACCCTCTTTCTGCACCATTCTTAGCGTACAAATTGGCACTCGTAATACTGATCCTATACCCTTCTCATCGCGTACAAATTGGCACATATAATACTGACCATTCTATTAATACCTTCCTTACCGCGTACAAATTGGAACAAGTAATCCTCACCCTAGTTTTATACACATTCCTTACCGCGTACAAATTGGCACAGGGGCATAATCCTCCTCGTTCACTCTATACTTTTTGGTCTAATTCTTTACTTGTCTAACTCCTTACACTTTTCTTAGTTTTGTTTTACTCTTTACTCCTTCTTATTTTTCTTATGCTTTACTCTTCCTTTCTCATTCTCTCATAATTTCTCACTCTTTGCTCTTTTCCCCACTCCATCACATCCCTAGCAGCGACCAGGCCTAACAGGACCAGCTAGCTACGTAGGCACACACCCACACACCCACACCCTAGTTCCCTCCCGTCACTCTTCATTAACACCGCTAACGGCCACGCACTGTCTTATTCCCTCGCGGCCTTGACCCGGCAACACCTCGGAGAGACGGACCATCGACAGGGAGAGAGGGCGGGGCAGAGACTAACATGGGCAAGGCTCTCGGCAAGGCTTATGCTTACTAGATTCTTGGATGAGCTTACGGAGTCTCATTTAGTGTCAAGGGGATCGTTGGAGGCGTAGGATTGGGTTTTTCTTTCTTTTTTTCTCTTTCTTCCCGCTAACACATCGACAAGACTCTCTGAATGGTTTATATTTACTGTTTTACTTTTACAGGAGTCTTACGTGAGCTTACGGTGTCCCTTTTACTGTATGAGAGGCGTGGGAGGCTTAGGGTTGGGTTTTATCTTTCTTTCTATATTTCTTTCTGCTCTGTCTTCCCTCTAACACATGGGCAAGGTTCTGTACAAGGCCTATGTTTAGCGTCTTGGATGAGCTTATGGAGTCCCTTTTACTGTATGAGAAGCTTGGGAGGCCTAGGGTTGGGTGTTATCTTTCTTTCTATATTTCTTTCTGCTCTTTCTTCCCTCTAACACATGGGCAAGGCTCTGTACAAGGATTATGTTTAGCGTCTTGGATGAGCTTATGGAGTCCCTTTTACTGTATGAGAGGCGTGGGAGGCTTAGGGTTGGGTTTTATCTTTCATCCCGAGCTGCTTCGTCTTCATCACTTTGAGCCTCGAGACCCCAAAACGATTAATGGCACCAAGACATCTGACTAACATAAACATAAACGCATTAATACTATGAATCACTGGTGTCCCGGCGCACGCACACACACACGCACGCACGGTGATGCTGCTGCCTTGTTGCTGCGTCCGTGTGGCACCCCGCGGCGGACAGGGAGAGAGAAGGAGAGGGGAAGGAGAGGGGAGAGAGAAATAGGTCCAGGTGAGGGTCGGCGCGGCGGGCTCCCAAAGTACAGTCCCGTGTCGAGGCGAGCGGAATCCTTAATGCCAGTTAGCGGCGAGGGAGGAGCCGAGGCAGGAAACTGACTCCCTTCCTCTCCTTAAGGGCGTGGGACGGACGGGGCGGCGAGGGGCGGCCGGGGGGTCAGTGCCAGGCGGGGGACGTGGTGGGGTCAGCCGGGGAGGGTGAGCGGGGTCTGGCAGCGTGTCTGGGGTGATACCGGTGGCCGTGTCCCTCTGCAGCAGGAGGTAGAGGTGGTTGTTGAGGCCGCGGTGGGTCTCCGTCACCACGAACACGGTCCCCTCGGAATCCGTGAGCGTCCCCTCGTCCTCCTCGCTGCTGCCGCCCACCGCCATCACCACGTCCCCGTCCGCTCCCTCACGCCAGTACGAGGACGCCTCCCACATGGGCCCGGCTTTGCTACGCCCTCGGACAAGGAGAGACCCACACACCAGCAAGGCCACGCCCACTGAGGAGGCCACCACGCCCGCTCCCACCACCGCCCAGTCGTTGACGTGGCCGCGGCTGAGACGACCGAGAGGCAGCGGCTGGCCGGGACTCAGGCCGTGGTTGCCAGTGCCGCGGAACACCCAGAGGTCCTTGGTGTGCTCCAGGATGCTGGAGGGCCGCGCGGAGGGTCTTGATGCGTGGCGCTTCTTCTCTGTGACGTTATTATGACTTTTTCTGCGTGGCTTGTGTGCCTTGAGAGTCGCCTTCTCCCGGACCGTCTCACCGTGCAGTGCCACCCCCAGGCGAGGCATATATGCGTTATGTGCCTGGCTCCCTTCGTGTACGTGCGTGAATAAAATAAAATCCTCATAACATACTTCATAAGGGAGTGCCAAGAAACTATATTACTACAACTCACACCGTACCTATCAAAAAATATGTATCAACTGTATCTTCCAAAATGTATCAAGTGTATCTTCCAAAAAAATACGTATCAAATCTTCCAAATGTATCAAATGTATCATATCTTTCAAATGTGTCAACTGTATCTTCCAAAAAAAAGTATCAAATCTTCCAAATGTATCAAATCTTCCCAAAATGTATCAAATCTTCCAAAATACTGTATCAAATCTTCCAAATGTATGAACTGTATCTTCCCTCCAAATAATGTTTTAAGTCTACGGTTCGGGAGCAGCGACTTTCACCTCTGATATCGTAACTGCACAGCACATGCCATTCTGTCTCATGGATAACGTCAACTAAAGTACCCAAAATGCACATATCTATATTCCTTCCGTCTCTTTCATCCTTCCACATCCTTCCGCAGTTCTTGGTTCCTTCTCCCACCTTCCCTCGCTCTTAACTTCTCTTTACTTTCATATCTTCCTTCCGACCGGCCTCTTGCAGACTCCTTACGTTCTTATGTTCTTATGTTCATTCACGTTCTGACATCTTCTATTCCCTACTTCCCTCTCCCAGTTTATTTTCCTTTTAATAATTCCTTCTTTTTTCCTCCGTTTTCCCCTCCATTCTGCCTCTTTTTTAAGTACCTCCCTTTCTCTATACCTTCATGTCTTCCCTCATTCACACCCTTACCTCTTTTTCCTTCCTTCTTTCCTTCCTCTCTTCATTCTCTTTGTTTCTTCTCTTCCTTTCTCTATACCTTCATGTCTTCCCTCATTCACACCCTTACCTCTTTTTCCTTCCTTCTTTCCTTCCTCACTTCATCCTCTTTGTTTCTTCTCTTCCTTCTTTGTTTCTTCTTTCCCCTTTCCTCCCGCCCTCTTCCATCTTCACTCAACACTTCCTTCCTTTCTATTTTCCGCCATTTGCCCCCTTCCTCTCTCTTCCCGTCCCTTTCTCCTACTTTCTATGGTTTACCGTCCGTACCTCCTTCTTTTCATCTCCCTTCCTCCCTTTTCCATCTCTACTCAACACTTACTTCCCTTCTATTTTCCATCAATGCATCTCCCCTCTATCCTTCTTTTCGTTTATCCCACTTTCTATATTTCACCTTCGCTACTTCCTCCTTCTCCTCCCTCCTCCTCCTCCTCCACCTTCCCTCCATAAGGCACAGGTGAGAACTTGAGTCTTACCAATAACCAATTCACTTACAAACACCTGGGCATTCTCTCTCTCTCTCTCTCTCTCTCTCTCTCTCTCTCTCTCTCTCTCTCTCTCTCTCTCTCTCTCTCTCTCTCTCTCTCTCTCTCTCTCTCTCTCTCTCTCTCTCTCTCTCTCTCTCTCTCTCTCTCTCTCTTTTTTTATTTATTTAAACATGTTCAGTACATTAGTACATGGCAGTATTATTTTTCTATGCTAAAGATCCCCCAACCGTTGGGGAGCTATTTAAAAGCTTCTGCCGATTATATTATACAATTATATACATGTTTACGGTGTGTGTAAGAGTAGCCACCTGTGGGACGCAACCTTCATCTGCTGAGTGGACAGTGGTGTCACATCCACATCAGCAGTGAGATTGTTCCACCACACCACCGCTGCGATGGAAAAGGCACGTTGGTGGGTGCTGGAGCGGGCCATTGGCACTTCCAGGAGGGAGGCGTTGCTCAGCACCGTTCTCGTGCTGCGCTCAGACCTCCTCCAGGTAGCCCTCAGGTCCGTCAGGTGGGGCACTATGCCCACTTGTGCCTTGTGTAGCACCGTCAGGGCAGCGACGCGGCGACGGTGCTCCAGGCTATTCAGCTGGTTCGTGGCTGGTCTTGCCCTTCCTTCGTGTGGGTGTTGTTGTTGTTGTTGTCGCTGTGTCTCCCACTGGCTCGGTCGGTGGTGCTGGGTGCCGTTGATGAGGCGTTCAGCCCTCCTCTGCACCTTGTCTAGCAGGTTAAGGTGGCAGCGGGCGCTGGCCATCCAGGTGAGCGGTGCATACTCCATCACTGGACGGACTTGTGCCTTATAGAGGGTGTTCAGGCCCTCAGCATCAAGGAGGTTCTTCATGCGGCGCAGGAGGTTCACCTTCTGGGAGGCTTTGTGCGCCACCCTTTCAAGGTGACGGTCAAACCGCAGCTGGGAGTCCACCTCCACGCCCAGGATGTCGACGCTGGCCTGCAGGGGGATGGTGTCGTTCCCGAATCTCAGTCTGCCGTGGAGTTGCCTCGCGTCCTCCCGAGAACGTGATATTACCATGGCCTGGGTTTTGTCAGGGGCAAACCTGACTTGCCACCTCTTTCCCCAGGCCATTATGTCTGCCAACTGTCTGTTGACGGACTCTATCACGTCCTGGGCTTCCTCCTCTTGTATGTTCTGGAGAGGGTGCAGTCGTCGGCGTAAGCGCTTGCTGCCAGGATGGTTTGCTGGTGGTCGTTTAAGTATATTTTCCACAGAATAGGTCCAAGGTCGTACCTCTGTGGAACGGAGGCCTCCACAGGGAAGATGGTGGTGGTGATTCCGTTTACTGATACAAGTAGGATCCTGCATAACAGGTAGTTTGAGAGCAGGCGCAGGTCCCCCGTGATGCCTAGTTACTGTAGCTTCGCCGTCAGACCGCGGTGCCAAACGGAGTCGAACGCGCCAGCTATATCCAGGGCAATCACGAGAGAGGGGTGGCCGTCATCAAGGGCGTCATGCCAGGACTTTGAGAGGAGAAGGAGGAGGTCTGAGGTGTACGGCCTTCCGAAAACCAAAATGCTTCGGTGACTGCAGGTGGTTTTCCTCGAGGAAGGATGTCAATTGCTCCCCGATGATCCTCTCAAATATCTTGCTGATGATTGGGAGGAGTGATATTGGCCTGTAATTGCCTGGCTCGGACCTTGAATTTTTTCTTGTGTACGGGTGTGAATCTGGCCTCCTTCCACTGTGCAGGCCACACCCCGCTCTGCAGGCATCGCCGGAAGATCTGGGCGAGGGAGGTGGTGAGCTCATCGGAGCATCGCCGCAGTAAGTATGGACTGACGCTGTCAGGGCCTGGCGCCTTCCTGGTGTTGACGCCCCTCAGATGTCTCCTGACAGCGTCCTCTGAGATTAGCACACTCTCTAGTCTTGAGGCGATGAGTTGGGGGAGGGTGGGCGGCTGCCTGTCTGGTTCCTGGGTTGTCATCTTTTGACTGAAGTGACAGGCCAGCAGGTCAGCCTTTTCCCGGCTGGTGATGGCCAGGTCTCCGTCGGGTTTCCTCAGGGGCGGGATACGTTCCTGGGGGGTAAGGCTGCTATTCCTTCACCAGCCCCCACCACTGTTTCGGGTCGTTTTGGTTAGAGGACAGCTTTCTCCTCCTGTCGGCATCCCACCTTTCTTTTGCCCACTTTGCTGTAATCGTCATATTTTTGCTGGCTCGTCTGTGTTGGGCCCTATTTTCCTGCGTGGGGTGTCTTTTATATCGTGTCCAAGCCTTGTGTTTCATTTCAGCTGCAATACGGCACCTGTACCCGAACCAAGGCTGGTCTTTTGGGCTGGTTGAGTAGGTGCGGTGGGGGACGTGTTGCTGCTGGACGGTATTGAGGACAGTGGTGAGGGCGGAGACGTCATGTTGTGGATCACCGTTAAGGACTGTGCCCCATGCAGTCGCTGCCAGGGGCCTTGCAGCCGTCCAGTCCGCGCGGTCCCACAGCCAGATGACTCGCTGGTGTTCCTCTTCACGCGCTGGGGCCAGGCTGATGGTGGTGAGTATGGCATTGTGGTCGGAGCTGCCCACACGGTCTAGTGGGCAGCACAGCACGCAGTCTCTCGGCAGGTCTGTGAGCACAGGGTCCAGGGAGCCTCCACGCTGATGTGTCGGGAACTCAACATGGTTGTGCAATCCATGCACCGCTGTGAGCTCGGTGAAGGCCCTCGCCACCAGGTGTTGATTTAGGTCGCCCACAACCATCGCGTACTGACAGCTGTGGACAGCCATAAGGTCGTCCAGGTGCTCTGTGAGGTAGATGAGAGGGGCGCTGCCTTGCCACTGTGGCCGGTACATGGCACAGAGGAGTAGAGCGCTCGGTCCTCGAGAATGATGCGGAGGAACATCATCTCCATTTCCAGGGAGTGTCTGTGGTGAGGGCGTCCATCTGCAGGCCGTTTCGGTGGCAAACCGCAATGCCTCCCCCCCTGTGTGGCGGTCTCGTCTGGCCCAGTGCAGTACCGGGATCTTATCACAGGTGGTGGCATGTGTCGTCCAGGAAGGTCTCTCTCTCTCTCTCTCTCTCTCTCTCTCTCTCTCTCTCTCTCTCTCTCTCTCTCTCTCTCTCTCTCTCTCTCTCTCTCTCTCTCTCTCTCTCTCTCTCTCTCTCTCTCTCTCTCTCTCTCTCTCTCTCTCTCTCTCTCTACCCTTAACATGTTCTCTCTTGAGAAACGTCGCCTCCGAGGAAAACTGATCGAATGTTTTAAAATACTTAATGGTTTCACGAATGTAGACAGATCAACATTGTTTATGATCGATGACACTTTGCGCACGAGGAACAATGGCGTAAAACTCAGATGTAGACAAGTAAATTCAGACTGCACCAAATTTTTCTTCACCAACGTTGTAGTGCGAGAATGGAATAAGCTTCCACCATCAGTGGTCCAGTGTAACACGATTGACTCCTTCAAAAATAAGCTCGACCGTCACTTCCTTCAACTTAATATCAACTAGAGTAGAGATGCAACGTTTTGGAGTCTTCTGATTAATGTAAAATCACTTAGGTTTAAGGACAGACCACCAAGTCTGGACCATGGGGTCTGTGTGGTCTGATTTTCTATGTAAATCTATGTAAATCTCTCTCTCTCTCTCTCTCTCTCTCTCTCTCTCTCTCTCTCTCTCTCTCTCTCTCTCTCTCTCTCTCTCTCTCTCTCTATTCTCTATTCTTCCTTTCTACTACTTTCACAAATTTCTTCCTTCTTTCCTTCGTTCCTCCCTTTGTCTAGTATTTCCTTTATTTGTTTCTTTCCTTTCATGATATACTTCAATTCTTTCTCGCTATATAACTTTCTCGCTCTTCACTTCTCTCTTTTTCCTCCCTGTATTCTCTCTACCCTACATTTGTTTCTTCTCTTCCTTGTTCTTTCTCACTCTTTTCCACTCTTAACATAGGTTCATTCCGCTCTGCTTCTTCTTTCCATCTAATACCTACGCTCTTTTCCTCCCCTACTCAGCGATGCCCTATACACGAGGTTGGCCCTACAGCTTTCCACAAATCAGTAGTACACGCATTGAAAAGCGGGTGCCAGTCGGGGGTTGTGTCCCGCTAGCTCTAGACTCGGGGGGGTGCAATGTCAACTCCAAGCTGCGACAACCAACGCAAGCTCATGGCGCACAAACCGAGGTCTAGTGCCTCATCGTGCCCCTATAACAGGTATGTTCTGGACAGTTACGTTCAGAAGGACTTGTGTCATTCCGCATGGCCACCAAGACGACCATTGCGTGCTGCGTGCGGGTCCCCGCCTCCAAGCAGGTGACGGCCCTGCACCTGGTGGCCGAGATGGCAACCCGCTGCTGCTGCTACAGGCGGCGATCCTCGGCCACCTTCATGACCGTGGAGCTGCTCCCGGAGCGTTGCGTCGCCGTGGACGCCTTGACCAAAGAGTTCGGCGAGTGCCTCGTCGCCGTGAACTGGACGATCGTGGCGGAGCTGGAGACGGAGTGCTTCGTGAGGATCAAGGTGAAGAGGGGACGCAGGACCCTCCGGAAGAAGGCTTTGGATGCCTGATTTCTCATCAAGTGCTTGCAGGAAGGACGGCTTGTGTGCGGTGAAGCCAGACTTGTGTTTGACATCGCGTCATATTCCCCGCTAAGGTTTTGTTTTCACGTGAAAACCACCGCCAGCGAGTGTCCCGCAGCGGGGCGTCGGACCACTACTGCCGCGCGAGCAAGTGTCTGCACACAGCAGCCATCGGCGGGGGAGGAAGAGTTCCACGACGCGCAGGAACCCGCCGAGGAGGAACAGACGTGGGCCACAACACCCCCGAAGACCGTGGTCACGCAAACGTCGATCAACAAGATGCCGCGAAGGTACCGGCGCAGGATCATGGAGGGCGGAGGAGGCATCCTGCAGCGCCTCAGCGACAAGTATCTCGTCACCGTAGAATACAACGAACGCTCCGGCAGGCTGAAGCTTGAGGGCCGCCCCGACGACATCTGCGGGTGCCAGGACGACATAGACGCCCTGATACAGGCGTGGCAGCAGGAGCAAGACCAGGAACACAAAAAGAGGAAGGCGACAAAGACCGGCGCCGAGGGTGACGTGACGGAGCCCCGGCAGGAGCCCGGATGTCGGTCTTTCTGTTCGTGCCGGATGTGCATGTGTGTGTACGTGTGCGTGTTTCTTTGCGTGTGCGGCTGCGTAATTGTGAGCGTGTGTCTGTATGTGTACGACCGCGTCGTGGCTCTGAAGAAAGCCCTCACACGTAAAGGCGCGCCCAAGGAAGATCCTAGACAAGCGACGTCAAGGGCCCGACACCTTGCGCCACCACCACCACCATCACCTCCGCCGCCTCCTTCGCTGCTTCCCCTGAGACGCCTGAGCAGCGCCGACCGGCGGGACATCCTGGGCCAGCGCTGGCTGTCTGATGACGTCATGGACCTGACCCAAGAGCTGCTGCAGCGACAGTTCCCGAACACTCGCGGCCTGTACGCCAGCGGCGCCGCCTTCACCCTGCCGCCCCTACAGCCTGGCAGTGGGTCGCTCTTCCTGCAGGTGGTGAACAGGTCTACGCCGCAGCGCCTCGCTTCCATGGCGGAATACGGCCGCACAGGGGGCACCCACTGACTGCTGCTGTCCTCGTACGGCGCGGCGCTCGGCGGCCAGCTGGCGATCTACGACTCGCTGTACGACACACTCTCGCCCTCCACGTCCGCGCTGGTGCGGCAGCTGTAGGCGCTGCACGCACCCTTATGACGGGCGCCGTGCTGAGGCCCGTCCAACGACAGCGGGACGGCCACAGCTGCGGCCTCTTCGCCCTCGCCTTCGCCTTCAGCATCGCTCACGGCCAGGACCCCTGCCGTGTGCGCTACGTGCGTGCGCGCATGGAGCGCCATCTGCTGTCCTGCCTCGACCGCGGCGTGGCGACGCCCTTCCCCAGCGTGCCCGAGGGGACATTCGGCTAAGGTGGTTTCATTTAAGAATACGGACAGGAAGACGTTAACAGGATATAAAGGATCAAAAATGACTGAATTACAGCCTGTTGAGGCAAAAGGAGAGGGGAAAAAACTATTACACACTATTTTCTTTTCCTATCTCTATCACAAACAGTAATCTATAACTAATTATCCCTTATGACATGCGGAAGTGTGTCATGAATACAATAATGACTCTTTCTTGAGGTAAGGAAGAGGTGACTGAATGGTCGGCGTGCGGTTGCGGCGTCCAGGAGGATGCAAGTTCGCGTCCCGCCAGCCGCTACATACAAGCAGGCTGTCCTGAAGACCACCTCTCAACTCGTACTCTAGATTCTGTCTAGAAAGAGGAGTGAAGATGCTGGTTAACTCATGCGTAAGGGATTTGGACAGTAAAGGGATGAGCTTTCGTAGAAAGTCGTGAGCAGCGTGGCCGCGGGTGGCGGGGAGGCATGCAGTTGGCAAGCTCAGAAGAGCAGTCAGCGTGAAAATATCGATAAAAGATAGAAAGAGAGGCAACATGGCGGCGGAATTTAAGAGGTAGAAGACTATCAATCAGTAAGGGGAGGAGAGCTGGTGAGACGAAGAGCCTTAGACTCCACTCTGTCCAGGAGAGCTGTGTGAGTGGAGTCCCCCCACACGTGAGAGGCATACTCCATACGAGGGCGGACAAGGCCCCTGTATATGGATAGCAACTGTGCGGGGGAGAAAAACTGACGGAGACGATATAGAACGCCCAACCTCGAGGAAGCTGATTTAGCGAGAGAGGAGATGTGAAGTTTTCAGTTAAGATTTTGAGTTAAGGATAGACCGAGGATGTTTAGTGTTTAAGAAGATGACAGCTGGGTGTTGTCAAAGAATAGGGGATAGGTGTTTGGAAGATTGTGTCGAGTTGTTAGGTGGAGAAATTGGGTTTTTGAGGCATTGAAGGGCACAAGGTTCCTTTTACCGCACTCGGAAATGATAGTAAGGTCTGAGGTTAAGCGTTCTGCAGCCTCCAGCCTGGAGTCATGTAATTCCTGTTGAGAGGGTCTTCTGCTGAAAGACACGAGGGCCGCCATTCATCATCATAATATTGGTTCATAATGCGAGGTATATGGATTAATATGATGCTAATATGACGAGTGTTTTAATATTCTGAAAATGACTTACTGGGATGGTTATAATGAAGAGGACAATGATAGTGGGATTGACGATGAAAATGATGATGTTGATGGTGATAATGATGATGATGATGCTGGTGATGATGGCAGTAGTGTGAGTGGTGCATGTGATGCTGCTAGTAGTAATAACAGTAGTGGTAGTGAAGGAGATGATGTGTCCAATTTCCAAGAAGGTTCGTGAAAGCTTTAACTTTTTCTCCTCTCTCATTTCCTGCCTCCTCTTCCCTTTCTGTCTTCCTCCTCCACCCCTGTCGTACCCTCCTCCTCCTTCTACTATTCCTTCCTGAACTTCCCACCCTCCCACATACCATCCTTCCTCCTCTTCCTCCTCTTCCTCCTACACTAACACACTAGTAACACACAGCACCCTTAGCTTCGTCGTGTGTGTGTGTAATAATAATATTAATAATAATAATAATAATAATAATAATAATAATAATAATAATAATAATAATAATAATAATAATAATAATAATAATAATAATAATAATAATAATAATAATAATAATAATAATAATAATAATAATAATAATAATAATAATAATAATAATAATAATAAAAGTTTTATTTAGTTGCGGCAGCCGTCAGGCTGAAAATTTACATATTATAAATAAAATTTTGCTTCGCAAATGGAACAATACAAAAAGAAGGGGGGCGAGGCTCGGTGGTCTGATATTTGTGGGAAGGCTGGAGCGATGGAGCTTGGGGTGGGGGAGGAGTGGGGTGGGGGAAGTGCCGTGCGGTGGTGCCGGGAGGGGAGAATGGTACGGTCTCTTCAGATGACGGTTAGGTCAGGTCATGTGTTAATCCTCAGGCTAGACGCTGGGTTCAGGTGACAGTTGACGGTGGTGGAGCAGGTGGGCAGTTTATGGGTTTATGGGAGGTCACTCAGGTATACCCAGGCCTAGTAAGGAGGTGCTAAGCTCCGGAGTCTGAGAGACACAGGTGTTGGTTGTTGCCCGGCTGGGTGATGTAGCTGTGGGAACAAGTGCACACCGTTGATGAAGTTGCCGACATCTTGCTCCGAGCCTGAGTGACGAGGCTGCCACACTGCTTGCCGCCTGAACTGACCTTCCGCTGCTGCTGGGTGACCCAAAGAGTATGCTTCGAAACTTCAGGGTGTCGGCCGGGACGCGTTGGGTGACGAGGCGTTGGTCTTGACCCCGTGAATGTCAGGATGTTGTGTGTGTGTGTGTGTGTGTGTGTGTGTGTGTGTGTGTGTGTGTGTGTGTGTGTGTGTGTGTGTGTGTGTGTGTGTGTGTGTGTGCGTGTGTGTGTGTGTGTGTGTGTGTGTGTGTGTGTGTGTGTGTGTGTGTGTGTGTGTGTGTGTGTGTGTGTGTGTGTGTGTGTGTGTGTGTGTGTGTGTGTGTGTGTGTGTGTGTGTGTGTGTGCGTGTGTGTGTGTGTGTGTGTGTGTGTGTGTGTGTGTGTGTGTGTGTGTGTGTGTGTGTGTGTGTGTGTGTGTGTGTGTGTGTGTGTGTGTGTGTGTGTGTGTGTGTGTGTGTGTGTGTGTGTGTGTGTGTGTGTGTGTGTGTGTGTCTGGTTCCTGTGTGTGTGTGTGTGTGTGTGTGTGTCTGGTTCCTGTGTGTGTGTATGTGTGTGTGTGTGTGTGTGTGTGTGTCTGGTTCCTGTGTGTGTGTGTGTGTGTGTGTGTGTGTTGGAATGCTGGGACACTTCTGTGTGTCATCAAGTGGAGTCTGTCCAGGTGCATCTAGTATCCCAGATCTGTATTTTGATTAGCCATAAATTCTGATAAATACTGAGGAAATGGTGTGTGTGTGCCGCGTGAATGTAGTCTGTTGTGGAAAGTATGAAAATTTGTCTTTAGAAAACACGTGAGCTACTCACTGGTGTTAATGAAAAGTTGGAGATGGGGAATGAGGATACCGGAGGGTGCTTGATAGGCTTGCAGCACCCCTTCGCCTCCCAGGAGTGGTTTACGCCACTCTCGGCAGGTGTCTACCTGCCTGCGACACTCAGCTGTCCCCGTAGGTGTTCTGTATCGCCTTCACCAGTTTCTTTTCCTCCCAGATGCTATCCATAAACAAGGGCCTTGTCCCCCCTCTTATAAAGTGTGCATCCCATGTGTTGGGAGGCTTCACACACACAGCCCTTTTGGCCAGAGTGGAGTCAATGGCTCTTCGTTTCATCAGTTCCCCTCCTCACACCGACAGTCTTCTACCTCCTGAATTTTTCCGCACTGTTTCCTCTCCATCTTTTTTTTTTCTTTTGAACGACAAAGGAGACGGCTCAAGGGGAACAAAAAGAGTGTAGTAAAAAAAAAAAATATTCCGCTACTCACCTCACTGTCTATCTTCTTTCGATATTTTCATGCTGGCTGATTTTCTGAACTTGCTCATTGCATGCCTCCCTCCCTCCCTCGGCGCCGCTGCTCGGGATGTTTAAACTCTTGCTCATCATTATTGTATTCAGATCCTTTTTGCTAGAGTTGGCAAGCATATTCATTTTATCATCCCTTTGCTCGTATACTCTGGAAGCCTTCCTCCCTCTGTATTTCCTGCCTACGACTTGAACTCTTTCAAGAAAACGGTATCAGGACAACTCGCCCTCAGAAATTGGACCCTCGTCTGACCACTCGTTCTGTGCTAAGCGGGTGTTGTTTTTTTCCTTTTCTCTTGAGTTTCTTTTTTTGGTGTAAAAATATCAGTCTTATTATACATATTTATACGTACATTTTCTCTATGTCTGTTTACCAGTCTGCTAGTTTATGTACCTCTCAAGCTACATAAATGTCTGTTTGCTACCTAGCTACCCATAAGGAATCTAGTAACTTGTCTTATCATTTCTGTACAGTATATTTCCGTCTCTGTCTATCTATGCGGGTGTGTATTTACATGGGTGTCTATCATTATACACATATATCCCTTAATGCACATATTCTTCCACCTCCACATCGTTATCTGGATCCGACGTGACTGGGTAGGCGGTGGCCGAAATGATAGTGTACTGGACCCACATTTGCCGCGTGATGGACGACGCGGGTTCGAATCCCCACGCTACCACTAGGATTTTTCAGTCACCGCCGAGTGGCTTAAAACTACCCACATGCTGTCCTGAAGACCACCCATCAACCCGGACTCTAGAGGAAGCCGTCCAAGCAAATCAAGAACGAGTTCCGGGGGGCAGCATGAGCCAATGCAAGATGGCGCCACTATAAACACTCGCATGCGCCAGAACGGGCTGGGCAGACCATCAGGCCCCTCCTGGAAGAAGCCTTGGGCCGACCATCAGGCCCCACCGGGAAGATGCCTACCGACGCAATAGGCAACAACGTAAAAAAAATAATAAAAAAAATACCGCTGCACACACACAAAGAAACTCATATTCCGCCACTGCTTCCTCCTCCTCCTCCTGCTTCTCCACCTCCTTCTTTTATTTCTCCTGCGACAGACACAGCTGTAGGGGGCACCTTATAAGCGACGCAGTGGGAGGAAGGAGAGAAGGAGGAAAGGCAGGAGAGAGGGAGGGAAGGAGGGAGGAAAAATGTGGTCTATTGAGCAACTATCGAGTGGCCAATAGGCTTTAGACTCCCTCAATCTCGTGTCAACTCCAGTTTTCCTCAGATGAATTGCGGAGGAGGAGAAGAAGGAAGGAGAGGAGGATGTGTTATGGGGCTGTTGGCAAGGGAAGGACGGCGATCATGAGGAGCAGGAGGAGGAGGATATGAAAGAGGAGCATGGTGTTGAGAAGGGCAAGAAAGGGAACAGGAACCGATACGAACATATGAATAAAAAAATACTTATGGCGAAATACAAATGATTAGGAGGAGGAAGAGGCTTCTTTCCGGTAGGTCCTGATGGTCGGCCCAGCCCGTTCTGGCGCAGGCAAGTGTTTATAGTGGCGCCATCTTGCATTGGCTCATGCTGCCCTCCCAGAGCTCATCTTTGATCCTAGAACCTAGAGTACAGGTTGATAGGTGGTCTTCTGGACAGCATGTAGGTGATTTTAAGCCACTCGGCGGCTGAAAAATCCCAGCTTGATGGCAAGGCGTCCTCCTGAACACGAGGCCGTTACTTTGACGACTCATATATATATATATATATATATATATATATATATATATATATATATATATATATATATATATATATATATATATATATATAGATATATATATATATATTTATGAGGAAGAGAAGATGAACATGGAGGAAGAAAAAGCAAAAGAAAAACTTGAAACATGGTGATAAAGAAAAGGAAAAAAACTCACAACCATTCCAAAAATTACATAGAGTAGCAAATAAGGAAACAAAAAATTGAAAAATCACCCAAGAAAAAACTCACGTATATTGGGAAGAGAAAAAGATGAATATAGGAAGAAGAATCACTAGAAAAACTAGAAACATAGTAACATAGGAAGGAAAAACTCACAACCACTCAAAACATTATTACATAGAGTAGTAAATAAGGAAACAAAAAATTGAAAAAGCACCCAAGAAAAAAAAAGACGTATAATGGGAAGGGAAAAAGATTAGAAAGAAGAAGCTAAGGAAAAACTTGAAACATGGTGATAAAGAAAAGGAAAAAACTCACAACCATACCAAAAATTACAGAGCTGGAAATAAGGAAACTAAAAACAGAAAAATCACCTTAGAAAAAAAAGACATATATTGGGAAGAGAAAAAGATGAATATAGAAAGAGAAAGCAAAAAAAAACCCATGAAATACGGTTACATAGAAGTGAAAAACTCACAACGACTCAAAAAATCATTACATAGAGTGGCAAATAAGGAAACTAAAAATGCACAAAAAAAAGAGGTGCCACACGAGTAACAACAAAACATCACAACTCCGTATCCGTAACAAAGAAAAACAAAGGAACAACAAATAGGGGGAGGAAAAAAGAGGAAGGAAAGCTTGAGACACATAAAAAAGCTAGCGGGGCAGAAGGCGAGGAGGTCAGGAGAAAGTATTAAATCATGTGAACAGAATACGAAAGGAGAAAGGAAAGTACAAGAAGGAGAAGGAGGAGGAGGACGAGGGCCATGAGAACGAGAGGAACAGCACATAAGAAGAAATTATAGAGAGGAAGGAAGGAAGAAAGGGAAACACAGATAAGAGGAAAGAAGAATGGGTTTGGGAATTAACATAGAAAGATTAGACATATATAGAGGATACAGATTGATAGATGGAGTAAATTGAGGATAACTATGAGGAAAGGAATAGGAGCGATGGGGTAACAGAGGGATGGAGGTTAAAAAAGATGAAAAAAAATAAATAAATAAATACTGAGTGATTGCTATCCAGTTTTTCTTTTTGTGTGTGTGACTCGCTTGACGAAAAATGGAAAATAAAGAATAGAGATTGGTACACACACACACACACACACACACACACACACACACACACACACACACACACACACACACACACACACACACACACACACACGAAGCTGAGAGAAAAGCAAGAGCCGCCCAAACACTGATTAGAGCTAACTTTAATTACTGCAGCAGTACCCCCCTCTCTCTCTCTCAAATACAGAGAGAGAGAGAGAGAGAGAGAGAGAGAGAGAGAGAGATTTATAGATTTACATAGAAAATCAGACCACACAGACCCCATGGTCCAGACTTGGTGGTCTGTCCTTAAACCTAAGTGATTTTACATTAATCAGAAGACTCCAAAACGTTGCATTTCTACTCTAGTTGATATTAAGTTGAAGGAAGTGACGGTCGAGCTTATTTTGAAGGAGTCAATCGTGTTACACTGGACCACTGATGATGGGAGCTTATTCCATTCTCGCACTACATCGTTGGTGAAGAAAAATTTGGTGCAGTCTGAATTTACTTGTCTACATCTGAGTTTTACGCCATTGTTCCTCGTGCGCAAAGTGTCATCGATCATAAACAATGTTGATCTGTCTACATTCGTGAAACCATTACGTATTTTAAAACATTCGATCAGTTTTCCTCGGAGGCGACGTTTCTCAAGAGAGAACATGTTAAGGGTAGAGAGAGAGAGAGAGAGAGAGAGAGAGAGAGAGAGAGAGAGAGAGAGAGAGAGAGAGAGCTAGAGAGAGAGAGAGGAGAGAGAGAGAGAGAGAGAGAGAGAGAGAGAGAGAGAGAGAGAGAGAGAGAGAGAGAGAGAGAGAGAGAGAGAGAGAGAGAGAGAGAGAGAGAGAGAGAGAGAGAGAGAGAGAGAGAGAGAGAGAGAGAGAGAGAGAGAGAGAGAGAGAGAGAGAGAGAGAGAGGAGTGAGAGAGAGAGAGGAGAGAGAGAGAGAGAGAGAGAGAGAGAGAGAGAGAGAGAGAGAGAGAGAGAGAGAGAGAGAGACCTTCCTGGACGACACATGCGCCACCACCTGTGATAAGATCCCCGGGTACTCGCACTGGGCCAGACGAGACCGCCACACAGGACAGGGGGGAGGCATTGCGGTTTGCCACCGAAACGGCCTGCAGATGGACGCCCTCACCACAGTCACTCCCCTGGAAATGGAGATGATGTTCCTCCGCATCATTCTCGAGGACAGGAGCGCTCTACTCCTCTGTGCCATGTACCGGCCACAGTGGCAAGGCAGCGCCCCCCTCATCTACCTCACAGAGCACCTGGACGACCTTATGGCTGTCCACAGCTGTCAGTACGCGATGGTTGTGGGCGACCTAAATCAACACCTGGTGGCGAGGGCCTTCAGCGAGCTCACAGCGGTGCATGGATTGCACAACCATATTGAGTTCCCGACACATCAGCGTGGAGGCTCCCTGGACCCTGTGCTCACAGACACACCCGTACACAAGAAAAAATCAAGGTCCGAGCCAGACAATTACAGGCCAATATCACTCCTCCCAATCATCAGCAAGATATTTGAGACGATCATCTGGGAGCAATTGACATCCTTCCTCGAGGAAAACCACCTGCAGTCACCGAAGCAGTTTGGTTTTCGGAAGGGCCGCTCTACCTCAGACCTCCTCCTTCTCCTCTCAAAGTCCTGGCATGACGCCCTTGATGACGGCCACCCCTCTCTCGTGATTGCCCTGGATATAGCTGGCGCGTTCGACTCCGTTTGGCACCGCGGTCTGACGGCGAAGCTACAGTAACTAGGCATCACGGGGGACCTGCTGCGCCTGCTCTCAAACTACCTGTTAGGCAGGAGCCTCCGCGTAGCAGTCAACGGAAGCACCTCGACCAGCTTCCCGGTGGAGGCCTCCGTTCCACAGGGGTACGTCCTTGGACCTATTCTGTGGAACATATACTTTAACGACCTCCTGCAAACCATCCCGGCAGCAAGCGCTTACGCCGACGACTGCACCCTCTCCAGAACATACAAGAGGGAGGAAGCCCAGGACGTGATAGAGTCCGTCAACAGACAGTTGGCAGACATAATGGCCTGGGGAAAGAGGTGGCAAGTCAGGTTTGCCCCTGACAAAACCCAGGCCATGGTAATATCACGTTCTCGGGAGGACGCGAGGCAACTCCACGGCAGACTGAGATTCGGGAACGACACCATCCCCCTGCAGGCCAGCGTCGACATCCTGGGCGTGGAGGTGGACTCCCAGCTGCGGTTTGACCGTCACCTTGAAAGGGTGGCGCACAAAGCCTCCCAGAAGGTGAACCTCCTGCGCCGCATGAAGAACCTCCTTGATGCTGAGGGCCTGAACACCCTCTATAAGGCACAAGTCCGTCCAGTGATGGAGTATGCACCGCTCACCTGGATGGCCAGCGCCCGCTGCCACCTCAACCTGCTAAACAAGGTGCAGAGGAGGGCTGAACGCCTCATCAACGGCACCCAGCACCACCGACCGAGCCAGTGGGAGACACAGCGACAACAACAACAACAACACCCACACGAAGGAAGGGCAAGACCAGCCACGAACCAGCTGAATAGCCTGGAGCACCGTCGCCGCGTCGCTGCCCTGACGGTGCTACACAAGGCACAAGTGGGCATAGTGCCCCACCTGACGGACCTGAGGGCTACCTGGAGGAGGTCTGAGCGCAGCACGAGAACGGTGCTGAGCAACGCCTCCCTCCTGGAAGTGCCAATGGCCCGCTCCAGCACCCACCAACGTGCCTTCTCCATCGCAGCGGTGGTGTGGTGGAACAATCTCACTGCTGATGTGGATGTGACACAACTGTCCACTCATCAGATGAAGGTTGCGTCCCACAGGTGGCTACTCCTACACACACCGTAAACATGTATATAATTGTATAATATAATCGGCAGAAGCTTTTAAATAGCTCCCCAACGGTCGGGGGATCTTTAGCATAGAAAAATAATACTGCCATGTACTAATGTACTGAACATGTTTAAATAAAATAAAAAGGGAGAGAGAGAGAGAGAGAGAGAGAGAGAGAGAGAGAGAGAGAGAGAGAGAGAGAGAGAGAGAGAGAGAGAGAGAGAGAGAGAGAGAGAGAGAGAGAGAGAGAGAGAGAGAGAGAGAGAGAGAGAGAGAGAGAGAGAGAGAGAATGCCCAGGTGTTTGTAAGTGAATTGGTTATTGGTAAGACTCAAGTTCTCACCTGTGCCTTATGGAGGGAAGGTGGAGGAGGAGGAGGAGGGAGGAGGAGGAGGAGGAGGAAGTAGCGAAGGTGAAATATAGAAAGTGGGAGAAATGAAAAGAAGGATAGAGGGGAGATGCATTGATGGAAAATAGAAGGGAAGTAAGTGTTGAGTAGAGATGGAAAAGGGAGGAAGGGAGATGAAAAGAAGGAGGTAAGGAAGGTAAAACATATAAAGTAGGAGAAAGGGAAGGGAAGACAGAGGAAGGGTGCAAATGGCGGAAAATAGAAAGGAAGGAAGTGTTGAGTGAAGATGGAAGAGGGCGGGAGGAAAGGGGAAAGAAGAAACAAAGAAGGAAGAGAAGAAACAAAGAGGATGAAGTGAGGAAGGAAAGAAGGAAGGAAAAAGAGGTAAGGGTGTGAATGAGGGAAGACATGAAGGTATAGAGAAAGGAAGAGAAAAAACAAAGAGGATAAAGAGAGGAAGGAAAGAAGGAAGGAAAAAGAGGTAAGGGTGTGAATGAGGGAAGATATGAAGGTATAGAGAAAGGGAGGTACTTAAAAAAGAGGCAGAATGGAGGGGAAAACGGAGGAAAAAAGAAGGAATTATTAAAAGGAAAATAAACTGGGAGAGGGAAGTAGGGAATAGAAGATGTCAGAACGTGAATGAACATAAGAACATAAGAACGTAAGGAGTCTGCAAGAGGCCGGTCGGAAGGAGGATATGGAAGTAAAGAGAAGTTAAGAGCGAGAGAAGGTGGGAGAAGGAACCAAGAACTGCGGAAGGATGTGGAAGGATGAAAGAGACGGAAGGAATATAGATATGTGCATTTTGGGTACTTTAGTTGACGTTATCCATGAGACAGAATGGCATGTGCAGTTACGATATTAGAGGTGAAAGTCGCTGCTCCCGAACCGTAGACTTAAAACATTATTTGGAGGGAAGATACAGTTCATACATTTGGAATATTTGATACAGTATTTTGGAAGATTTGATACATTTTGGGAAGATTTGATACATTTGGAAGATTTGATACTTTTTTTTGGAAGATACAGTTGGCACATTTGAAAGATATGATACATTTGATACATTTGGAAGATTTGATACGTATTTTTTTGGAAGATACACTTGATACATTTTGGAAGATACAGTTGATACATATTTTTTGATAGGCACGGTGTGAGTTGTAGTAATGTAGTTTCTTGGCACTCCCTTATGAAGTATGTTATGAGGTTTTTATTTTATTCACGCACGTACACGAAGGGAGCCAGACACATAACGCATATATGCCTCGCCTGGGGGTGGCACTGCACGGTGAGACGGTCCGGGAGAAGGCGACTCTCAAGGCAAACAAGCCACGCAGAAAAATTCGTAATAAAGTCACAGAGAAGAAGCGCCACGCATCAAGGCCCTCCGCGCGGCCCTCCAGCATCCTGGAGCACACCAAGGACCTCTGGGTGTTCCGCGGCGCTGGCAACCACGGCCTGAGTCCCGGCCAGCCGCTGCCTCTCGGTCGTCTCAGCCGCGGCCACGTCAACGACTGGGCGGTGGTGGGCACGGGCGTGGTGGCCTCTTCAGTGGGCGTGGCCTTGCTTGTGTGTGGGTCTCTCCTTGTCCGAGGGCGTAGCAAAGCCGGGCCCATGTGGGAGGCGTCCTCGTACTGGCGTGAGGGAGCGGACGTGGACGTGGTGATGGCGGTGGGCGGCAGCAGCGAGGAGGACGAGGGGACGCTCACGGAGTCCGAGGGGACCGTGGGCGTGGTGACGGAGACCCACCGCGGCCTCAACAGCCGCCTCTACCTCCTGCTGCAGAGGGACACGGCCACCGGTATCACCCCAGACACGCTGCCAGACCCCCGCTCACCCTCCCCGGCTGACCCCACCACGTCCCCCGCCTTGCACTGACCCCCCGGCCGCCCCTCGCCGCCCCGCCCGTCCCACGCCCTTAATGAGAGGAAGGGAGTCAGTTTCCTGCCTCGGCTCCTCCCTCGCCGCTAACTGGCATTAAGGATTCCGCTCGCCTCGACACGGGACTGTACTCTGAGAGCCCGCCGCGCCGACCCTCACCTGGACCTATTTCTCTCTCCCCTCTCCTTCCCCTCTTCTTCTCTCTCCCTGTCCGCCGCGGGGTGCCACACGGACGCAGCAACAAGGCAGCAGCATCACCGTGCGTGCGTGTGTGTGTGCGTGCGCCGGGACACCAGTGATTCATAGTATTAATGCGTTTATGTTTATGTTAGTCAGATGTCTTGGTGCCATTAATCGTTTTGGGGTCTCGAGGCTCAAAGTGATGAGGACGAAGCAGCTCGGGATGAAAGATAAAACCCAACCCTAAGCCTCCCACGCCTCTCATACAGTAAAAGGGACTCCATAAGCTCATCCAAGACGCTAAACATAGGCCTTGTACAGAACCTTGCCCATGTGCTAGAGGGAAGACAGAGCAGAAAGAAATATAGAAAGAAAGATAAAACCCAACCCTAAGCCTCCCACGCCTCTCATACAGTAAAAGGGACACCGTAAGCTCACGTAAGACTCCTGTAAAAGTAAAACAGTAAATATAAACCAGAGAGCCTTGTCGATGTGTTAGCGGGAAGAAAGATAAAAAAAAGAAAGATAGAAAAACCCCAATCCTACGCCTCCAACGATACCCATGACACTCAATGAGACTCCGTCAGCTCATCCAAGAATCTAGTAAGCATAAGCCTTGCCGATAGCCTTGCCCATGTAGTCTCTGCCCCGCCCTCTCTTCCTGGCGATGGTCCGTCTCTCCGAAGTGTTGCCGGGTCAAGGCCGCGAGGGAATAAGACAGTGCGTGGCCGTTAGCGGTGTTAATGAAGAGTGACGTGAGGGTGCTAGGGTGTGGGTGTGTGGGTGTGTGCCTACGTAGCTAGCTGGTCCTGTTAGGCCTGGTCGCTGCTAGGGATGTGATGGAGTGGGGAAAAGAGCAAAGAGTGAGAAATTATGAAAGAATGGGAGAGGAAGAGTAAAGAATAAGAAATAAGGAAAAATAAGAAAGAGTAAAGAGTAAAACAAAAATAGGAAAAGTGTAAGGAGTTAGACAAGTAAGAAGGAACTAGACTGAAAAGTATAGAGTGGGGAAAAGAGTAAAGAGTGAGAAATTATGAAAGAATGAGAAAGGAAGAGTAAAGAATAAGAAATAAGGAAAAATAAGAAAGAGTAAGGAGTAAGAATTGGAAATGAGGAAAAATATGAAAGAGTAAATAGTAAAACAAAAATATAATAAGTGTAATGGAGTGGGGAAAAGATTAAAGAGTGAGAAATTATGAGAGAATGAGAAAGGTTGAGTAAAGAATAAGAAATAAGGAAAAATAGGAAGGAGTAAAGAGTAAAACAAAACTAAGAAAAGTGTAAGGAGTTAGACAAGTAAGAAAGAACTGGACCAAAAAGTATAGAGTGAACGAGGAGGATTATGTCCCTGTGCCAATTTGTACGCGGTAAGGAATGTGTGTAAAACTAGGGGGAGGATTACTTGTGCCAATTTGTACGCGGTAAGGAATGTGTGTAAAACTAGGGTGAGGATTACTTGTGCCAATTTGTACGCGGTAAGGAAGGTATTAATAGGATGGGCAGTATTGTGTGTGCCAATTTGTACGCGATAAGGAAGGTATAGGATCAGTATTATGTGTGGCAATTTGTACGCGATAAGGAAGGTATAGGATAAGTATTTTGTGTGCCAATTTGTACGCGATGAAAAGGGTATAGGATCAGTATTACGAGTGCCAATTTGTACGCTAAGAATGGTGCAGAAAGAGGGTCAGCATAACTTGTACCAATATGTACGCAATATATGAATATAATGTATGTTTAACAATTTGTACGCGATAAGGAAGGTATAGGATCAGTATTACGTGTGCCAATTTGTACGCGATAAGAAAAATGTTAAGCGAGGATCAGTATTTTCTGTGCCAATTTGTATGCGATAAGGATGGTATAGGATCAGTATTGTCTGCGCCAATTTGTACGCGATAAGGAAGGTATAGGATCAGTATTGTGTGCGCCAATTTGTACGCGATTTGGAAGGTCTAGGATCAGAATTGTGTGCGCCAATTTGTACGCGATAAGGAAGGTATAGGATCAGTATTGTGTGCGCCAATTTGTACGCGATAGAAAGAAATCGAAAACGAGGGCGATGTCTACCCCGAACGAAACTCTCTAGCAGAACACAAGGAGGCAATTTACCTGTCAATTTACCTGCAGCGCTAAGTGTCAGGTGAAGCCAACAGGTGTGAGATGCTCGATGAGATAGCCGCCGCCAAGCAGTTCTATGTACGGCAGGAGGAATAGAGGTGACACTCCTGAGGCTGCTGGGAAACTAAACCGACGAGACCTCTGCAAGCACGTGAGACAGAGCTAAGAGGAACGGTGAAACAAGTGGAAGGGAAGAAAGATTAGGGACGAAGAACAATGAAACAAATTAAGGCGAGGAATAGAGGTGACACTCCTAAGGCTGCAGGAAAACTTAACCGAAGAAATCTCCACAAGCACGTGAGACAGCTAAGAGGAACGGTGACACAAGTGGAAGGGAGGTTTCTGTAAGAGGAAAGATAAAGGACGAAGAACACTGAAACAAAGTGAAACCTAAACCCGAGGCCTCAGGAGAGATAAGATACGAGGAACAGTGAAAAAAATGCAAGTGAGGTTTCTATAAGAGAAAGAAAACCTAAAACCAAGGCCTCACGAAGCTAGGCAAACACCAAAACAAAGTGAGCTCTCAACAACAGGACTAAAAACCAGAAAGCCAAGGCCCCACGAAGCTACGAGGAACAGCATAACGAAGTGAGCTCTCTATAACAGGAATAAAAACCAAACACCAAGGGCTGACGAGGCTAGACAAACAGCATAACGAAGTGAGCTCTCTACAAGAGGACTAAAAACAAGAAAACCAAGGCCTCACGGAGCTACGAGGAAGTGAAGCCGAAAGAAGTGAAGTTTTTACATACAAGGAGAAGAAAAACTAATACCGAGTCCTCTGAAAGTAAAGAAAAACAAGAGAAGCGATATGTCTTATGTGAAACGAGGTGTGCTGTTTATACGAGAGGAAGAAAAACTAGAAAAAAACTACAACCCGAGGCCTCTGTAAGCTATAAACAAAAGAATCGCTATCTCTTCCTAGTAAAATATAGATTCTAAAGACAAAAGAAGTAAAGAGAAACAAAGGAAACAATGAGTATCTCTTCCTAGTAAGAGATAAACTATAAAGACCTTTGTACAGCCTAACCCATAGATAACTCTTTGTAGACAGAACAGGCAGTAACCAGCCCGGATATTTGTACTGTAAGATATCGTATTATACAGTATAGTAGGAACCTTTGTACAGCAGGTGATAAGAGTAGGTAGGCAGACCCTTATAAGCGGCAGTGAGGAAATAAAGAGATGTTACAGAGGAACACATAAACGTTTGAAGTCTTTGTATAGAGGATAATGATGATTTTTAATGGAACAAAATAGAAAAAGCATTTAAGAAGCATATAAGAAGCATTTGTAGGGCAGTTTTAGGACAACAAACAGAAGGAAAATAAAAAGATGACCGGAATATATAAACGATAGAAGTCTTTGTATAGAGGATAATGATGATTTTTAATGGAACCAAAGATAGGATAAGCGTATAGCAAATATGTGTAATGGAATATTTGAACGAAAAACAAAAGGAATTTTTTTTTTTAAACAAAGGAGGCAGCTCAAGGGCACACACAAAAATAAAAAAATAAAAAAAAGCCCGCTACTCGCTGCTCCCTAAAAAGAATCAAAAGAGGTGGCCGAAAGAAAGGTCAATTTCGGGAGGAGAGGTGTCCCGATACCCTTCTTTTGAAAGAGTTCAAGTCGTAGGCAGGAGGAAATACAGATGAAGGAAGATTTTACCAAAGTTTACCAGCGTGAGGGATGAAAGAGTGAAGATGCTGGTTTCTGTTGCATAAGGGGTTTGGACAATATAGGGATGAGCATGAGTAGAAAGTCGTGTGCAGCGGGACCCCGGGAGGGGGGCAGGCATGGAGTTAGCAAGTTCAGAGAAGCAGTCAGCGTGGAAATATCGATAGAAAATAGAAAGAGAGGCAACATCGCGGCGGAATTTAAGAGGTAGAAGACTATCAGTAGGAGGAGGAGAGCTGATGAGACGAAGAGCCTTAGACTCCACTCTGTAAAGATGTAAGTGTAATATATAAACGATGGAAGTCTTTGTATACAGGGCATGACGATTTTTAATGGAACCAAATATAGGATAAGCGTTCAAGAAGCATTTGTAGGGAAATATATTTAGACGAGAAACTAAAGGAAAAAAAAAAAAAAAAGGTGGAATATATAAACGATGGAAGGCATTGTATAGAGAATATGAAGATTTTATATGGAACAATATATAGGATAGGAGTTTAAGAAGCATTTGTAAGGGAATATTTAGACGAGAAACTAAAGGAAAAAAAAAAGAAAGGTGGAATATATACGATGGAAGTCTTTGTATAGAGAATATGAAGATTTTATATGGAACAAAATACAGAATAGGAATTTAAGAAGTATTTGTAGGGGAAGCGATAGGACGATAAATAGAAGAAAAATAAGAAGACAAGTGAAATATATAAACGATGGAAGGCTTTGTACAGAGAATATGCAGATTTTAATGGAACAAAATATAGGATAAGGATATAGGAAGTATTTGTAAGGGAATTTTGTGTCGATAAACAAAAGGAAAATAAAAAAATGACTGGAATATATCAACGATGGAAGTCTTTGTATAGAGAATATGAAGATTTTATATGGAACAGAATAAAGGATAGGAATTTAAGAAGTATTTTTAGGGGAGTGACGGGACGAACAGAAGGATAATATAAATGGATAAAACGAGAATGGAGGTATAATACAAACTCAGACAGAATGAAAACTTACAGAATGCGATAAGAAATAGATAATACGACATATTGAAGAAAACAAATATAGAAAGATAAAATATATAATAGAAAGAATCGATAAAAACGGGGGTAGATTTAGAGGTGATACATACACACACGAAAATAAAAGTATAACAAAAGCTCAAACGGAATAGAAACTTGAGGAACACGATAAGAAATAGATAATACGGTATAGATAACTTATACCGACTAAAATAAGTAGTAAAAGCTAGGATAGGTAAACGGGAGGCCTTTGAAGGGAGGAAAAATAAAGAAACTGACGAAATATTTTTATCATTGGAGAAAAGAAGGAAAAAGAGGGTGAGGAGGCGTCTCTAAAAAGAAAAAAAACTAAGGGCCATATTCTGAAACATTTCGGGGCTCGCCCACCCTGCCACACCTGACAGGGGATTTATAGAGGTTGTTGTGGGTTCTTCCATGAGTAGTTTTAAGAGCCTATTGATAGTTTAACAAGGCTTCTGCACCATGAAAGTGAAAAAGCACTCCTGAGAACCCAATCTCCTCTACGGACTTTGGAAATCGTTGCTGTGGGGCCGATAGCGTTTGGGAATACGAGCCTAACGCCCCTTTCTCTCTTTTTCTTCTTCTCTCTCTTCTTATTCCTCACCTGGTCATCCTCATATCCTCTTCCCTCTCCGCGGACTCTTTGCAGCGCTGCTCAGCATATTTGCCGCTGATGAATAATGGAGATGAATGGATGCTTTCACACGCCCTCACGACCACAAATAGTAGCGCTACAAACAGATTTGCGTGGTTGGCTTCGCTGCCGGTGGCGACCACAAAAAGTAGCGCTGCTCGTCACGATACATGGCATTCAATGGGAGTTTTCACACGTAGCTGCAGCAGCGCCACTTTTTTAGCAGCGCGTCCGTGGCGCGATTGTAGCGCTGCTAACGACCTACTCAATTTTAGTAGCGATGCTGAGAAGCGCCGCTAATTCGACACTCACCCCACAACACTTTCTATAAAGATAAGCTGCGCTTCACAGCAGCGCTGCTCTGAGTCGCGCGTGAGTAGCGCTGCTGCAGCGCTCTAAGTGTCCCCGTGTATAAGGGGCCAAACAACGTCGCTATTTCCCTGACCTTTAAGACATAAGCTCGGAGTGACATGTGTATAAGAGCCTTGGAACCTCTTTGAACTGTATATAGATGACTTCGAACCCCCTTACTCGAGATGGTTGTTGTTGTTGTTAAAGCTGTTTACTATTTGTCATCTACCTTAATCTACCTTAATCTACTTCAATACAAGGCGATTCCTGTCTTGAGTGTTGCAGGAATAAAGGAAGGAAAGGAAGGGGAAGTGTTGTGGAGGGAATGTATGTGTGTTGTATGAGTCTTGAGTGTTGCAGGTAGGAAAATAAAGTAAGAAAGGGTTGCAGTGTGTTGTGCGTGTGTATATTTGAGTGTTGAGTGTTGCAGGAAGAAAGGAAGGTAAGAAATAGTTGAGGATGGAAGGAAAGAGTTAACGATGGAAGGAGGATGAAGGAAGAAAGGAAGGAAGAGAAAAAAAGTTGCAGTGTGCTGTGTGTATGTGTGTATGTGTGTGTGTCTGTGTGTGTGTCTGAGTGTGTGTGTGTGTGTGTGTGTGTGTGTGTGTGTGTGTGTGTGTGTGTGTGTGTGTGTGTGTGTATTCTCTGAGTCATTCCTCGTGTAGGTGTTGCGTGTCATGATGAAAAAAGAGAACTTGCAATGGAGTATAAACGATGTAATTCTTTGTATAGAGGATATGAGGATGACCAGGTGAGGAATAAGAAGAGAGAGAAGAAGAAAAAGAGAGAAGATAGTGACGAAAGATAAAGAATAAGAAGAGAGAAGAGAAAAGAAAAAGAGAAAAAGAAAGGAAAGTGAAGAATAAGAAAGACGTGAGGAGTGTTGAATGATGAGAAATGATGAAGAATGAGTGTGTTAAAAAAGGCAAAGATTATTACGTTATTATTATTGTAATTATTATTATAAGCATTATTATTACTGTCTTCATCTGTATTACTATTGTTACTATCTCTACTACTATTACTACTACTACTACTGCTACTACTACTACTACTACTACTACTACTACTACTATTACTACTACTACTACTATCATTACTACTACTATCGCTACTACTGATACTACTACTACTACAACTACTACGTACTACTACGTACTACTACTAGTACTACATACTACTACTACATACTACTACTACTACTACTACTACTACTACTACTACTACTTCAATTACTACTACTACTACTACTACTACTACTACTACTACTACTACTACTACTACTACTACTACTACTACTACTACT
>NC_066561.1:11358695-11376195 GCF_024679095.1 Eriocheir sinensis | reverse complement strand
GGGGCACTCGACCAGCAAGTGCCGGACAGTCATGGGGACCAAGCAGTCGTCGCAGTAAGGCTGCACACCCCGAGACATGAGGAAGCCTTGTGTGTAGCGTGTGTGACCCGTCCTCAGGCGGGCCAGAACGGTTTCCGTTTTGCGACACTTTATGTGGGAGTAAGACCACGGACGTCTTGCCCTGGTCGTGACTTCCCCCATCTTGGTGGTGGCAGTCATATCCTCCCATCTGGCCTGGCACACGCTATCAGCGGTGGCTCGGATGTTAGGGTACAAGTCTTTGCAGGGAAGTGGGCGAAGGTGAGGTGCAGCAGCAGGACAGGCGGGTAGCCGCCGCCTTGGCCAGCCGATCGGCCTGCTCGTTCCCCTGAACCCCTACATGGGCCGGGACCCAGCAAAAGGCCACCCGACTACCTCGACGGTTTAATAAGTAAAGCCATTCTAAAATCGATAAAATAAGGGGATGACAGTAATCACGGGCCGCTATAGCAGCCAGTGCGCTACGAGAGTCGCTATAAACAGTAAAGGAGTTCTGGGGGAGACTAAACATAATTTTGAGAGCTAGTAAGATAGCGGAAGTTTCAGCCGTAAAGACTGACGCCACTCTAGGAAGGCTAACGCCCCGGCAGAAGGTGGGAAAGACGACACTGAAGCCTGCTCCAGTGTCCGACTTAGACCCATCCGTATAGACGGGAACAGAGCCCTCGTGAGAAGAGAAGTGCTCTAAAAATAAGGACTGTGCTGCGTAACAGGGGAGGGAGCTCTTTTGGTCCGTTATAGGTCTACACACTTCTACGCTGGGAAACTGCCAATAGCCCACCCTCGGGATGCGGTGGGGACAAACAGTGAATGGAGGAACTGCCCAGGCTGCCATAAGTGACTGCACCCTATATCTAAAAGGTTTAGGGAAACTCGGCCGAGCGTCATACACGCGAGAGCGAGAATCTTGGGAGGCAGTAACACAAGGCACAGAATCTGGAAGGCGGTGAGTCCGATACCAGCATCTCAGCATTAAAGACCTCCGGCGCAGGTCCAAGGAATGCATGCCGGCATCCACTAACATACTAGCAATCGGACATGACCTAAAGGCTCCTGTTGCAAGACGGACCCCAGCATGATGCACAGAGTCCAACATACGGAGACGAGCATCCGACGCAGATGAATATATCTCGCACCCATACTCCAGTTTCGGAAGTATAAGTGATCTGTGCAACATGAGGAGGGTCTGGCGATCCGCACCCCAAGAGGTATGGGCTAAAACTCTAAGGAGGTTAATTGCCTTCAAACAAGTTGCCTTGATATACCGGAGGTGAGGGACCCAGGTCAGCCTTGCATCGAATATCAGCCCAAGAAATCGGGTCTCCTCCACACATGAGATTCTGCGACCGTAGATGTATAGGTCTGGGTCCGGGTGGACTCCATGAATACGGCAGAAGTGCATGGCCACAGTCTTAGTTTGGGAGAACCGAAAACCTTGAGTTTCAGCCCACGTGGATATCCTGTTAAGTGCCAGCTGTAATTTTCGTTCTATCAGTGACATCCTGGATCCAGAGACTGAGATGGACAGGTCATCGACATACAAACTCCCTCGGACTCCTTCTGGTAGTACACTAATAACGCTGTTGATGGCCACGGCGAAGAGAGTAACACTGATAATACTCCCTTGCGGCACACCATCTTCTAAAAGAAGAGCATCAGAGTGCATGTCTCCAACCCTCACCCTCAAGAAACGATTCGATAAAAACTGTTTGATAAAAATCAGGAGCCGGCCACGAAGACCAAACTCATGGAGGGAAAGTAAGATGCCATGACGCCAGGCAGTGTCATACGCTTTTTCCAAATCAAAGAACACTGTAACTTGGTGTTGGTTGGAGGCGAAGGCCTCACATATAGATGACTCCAAAGATAGAAGGGCGTCTGAGGTGGATCGCATTTTGCGAAAACCATATTGTACTTGTGATAAAATATTCCCTTTCTTTAAGTACCACATGAGCCGCCCATTCACCATCTTCTCCATAACCTTGCAAAGGCATGAAGTGAGTGATATGGGACGGTAATTTGTTGCCTGCCGGTGGTCCTTTCCAGGCTTAGGGATTGCAATAATAACGGCAACGCTCCAGGAAGACGGATAATCACCGGTATACCAAATTCTATTAAAAAGAGACAATAAAAACATAAGTGATTCGTCAGGAATATGACGTAAAAAGGAGTATGGGATCTCATCGGGACCTGGTGACGAGTCATGGCTCTGGTTTAGAGCTGAACGGAGTTCAAGACTAGAAAAAGGGGCATTATACGACTCGCCGTTATTAGAAGCAAAACTGAGGCCAGCAGACTCCAAGCGCCGACGATGGCGTCCCGAAGGAGATGTAGTGTCTTTCCTAGATACATTTGTAAAATGTTGGGCAAGGACTTGAGCAACTGCAATAGGTTCGGCCACGTTCCTGCCTGCTTCTGACAGGACAGGAGGGGAAGGGACGGTATATTTCCCAGAGATTTTCCTCACTCGTTTCCATACCTGCGCTAGGGACGTCTCCTTGTTTAGGGTGGATACGTATGCCTTCCACGAAGCACGACGGGCCTCTTTAAGGACCCGTCGGGCATGGGCACGCGCCCGTTTGAAGGCTTCTAAGTAATGTGGATCTCCACGATGTCGGCAGAGGCGTGAGAAAGCGGCTCGTTTTGCCTTCACAGAAGCGGCGCACTCAGGGGTCCACCAAGGCATGGGACGTCTGGGAAAGTGACCAGACGTCTTTGGAACTGCTAATATGGCTGCCGAGTGTAGTAAGGTAGTAAAATATGCCACCGCTTCGCCAGTGCTGCTGAAGTCATCTAAAGACCGTGCAGTGGAACTTAGCTGTTTGAAGAGTTGCCAGTCTGCTTTATCTATACGCCAGCGTGGGAGGCGAGTGCGTGGTTCGCCCTTGGCTGACGATAAAACAATAGGGAAGTGGTCACTTCCATGCAAGTTCGGTAAAACCTTCCAGTTGAAATCTAAAATAATATTAAAAGAACACAAAGACACATCGATAGACGTAAAAATACCCGTTTGGCTATGGAAGTGCGTCATATCTCCAGAATTAAGAACTCCCAGTTCTTCATCTTCTACCACAGATGCCAGCATCACACCTCGAGGGTTAGTGGTGCAGTCTCCCCACAGTGGATGACGGCCATTCACATCGCCTAGTAAGAGGAAAGGGGCAGGAAGATCAGCGATCAAGTTATCAAGATCCCTCCTCTCTACATGAGCGCTTGGAGGAAGGTATAAGCTGCAAACTGTGTACTGTCGTGGGAGAAAGAGCTGGATGCTGACCGCCTGGAAGGGAGCTGACAACCTCACGCGTGAGAAAGGGATATCACGGCGGACCAGTATGGCACTGCCGCCACGATTCCCTTGGTCTTGTAGAGGATAAGAATATAAAATATGGTAACCAGGAGGCCCAGAAGGAGTACTTTCTCCTACCATGGTCTCCTGAAAGCAAATGCATACTGGGGAATAACGGGCTATAAGACTGAGCAACTCTTCCCAATTGGCACGCAGACCACGGCAGTTCCACTGCACGATATTGAAGATGATTACTTAGTGAGGTGCTTTGGGGCTCTTCCGGAGAGGAATCGCCCTGCACCTACTGGGTTCCTTTTAAAGGGGCCATCACCCTTCATTAAAGGACCCTTGGTCCGAGCTGTAGCTGGTTGCGATACCATATGTACCGCAGACCGATTGGCAGGCTGGGGGCATTCAACTACCCTCCTGCCCGCGACTGCTGCCGGCGTCATCCCTCTCCCGCCTCTCCCAACCGTCCGCCACTCTGAGGTAGCAGCAGAGGAGGAGGAAGCAGAGGAGGTCCCCGGAGAAGACTCTCCGGAGGTTGAGGCCACGGGCGCCGGCAGCGACGCACCGCAAGCCTGAGCACCAGCAGACTCCGGCCCACAGACAGCCGGAGCAGCTGGCGCAGGGGCGGCGGCAGCAGCCGACGCCCGGGGTACCTCCGGCGATCCTACAACTGGCGCCGGAGTTTGCAGCTTGATAGGGGGAGTCTCATCGAGAGACTCCTCACTGCGTGAACGTTTCTGTTGTTGTGGCTCTGTTCGGAGCGGGACACGATTTGGTGTGATTTCAGGTAAAGGCGTCGACACAGAAACGTCGGGAGCTGCAGGGCACGACATATCCTGGGAGGTTTTGAGACGGCGTTGAGCGTGTGACTGGAGAACTGAGGCATAGGTTCTACCAGGACTAGACAGCCTGGTAAGGGCGAGTCGCTTTGCCTCTACAAAAGACAATTTCTCTTTATTTCGAATGGTAAGCACCTCTCTCAAATCTAAGGCGATCACACTCTTCGATGAAGCTGGATGGGGCTCGGCACAGTGGTAGCACCGAACAGGGCCCGGGCACTCCTCACCATGGTCATCCCTACCGCAGGTGACGCATACTTTAGGGAGACCATTCTGCAGGCGGCGGCATGTCCGAGCCACATGTCCATATAACTGGCAATGGAAACAACGTCTGGGGTTTGGGACATATGGTTTCACGTGGAGGTTTAACCATGCCAATTTTACAGTTCTAGGGAGCTCTAGCCGATTAAAAGTTATGAATAGTGTGGGTGTGGGTGTCAGTGCTCCTTCTTCTTTCTTGTGGACACGCCTCACCGCAACAACGTCATACTCCTCGAGTTCCTTAACCAGGCGCTCCTCCGAGTAACGAAGGAGGTCTCTTGAAAATACCACGCCGCGCGATTGGTTCATAGTAGCATGGGGGGCACATGATACTGCAGCCCCGGGAACTGAGGTGAGGGCACGGAGTCTTTCACTCTCTTCAGGAGAAGAGACTTCCACAAGAAGGCTGCCATCTCCCTGCGGAAGCATCTTCGGCTCTCTGCCGCAAGTCGTGACAAGTTCACGGTGGACTTCGAAAATGTCGAGATCATTAACAGATCGACCATCTAGGGACTTTACGGTGATGTATTTGTCATAGGATACAGATTCAAATAGACCGGGCAGGACCTCAACTTGAGAACTCTGCGAGACTGGCACATTCTTTGGTCCCTGCTTCCGGCTCTTGGTCCGGGAGCCACCGGGTCTGGGGATTAAGAAGAAGAGGCAGATGCCCCTTTAGTGCCACTCGGAGCCTGAAACGGCTCCAGGGTGGCGATGAGGGAAGGCCGAGAAGAGGTTTCCGGGGACGGTCGGAGGTCAGGTAGGGATGTAGGCCGAGGTAAATGGGGATTTAGATGCCATAAAGGTGACATTTATTTCACTTCCCCACCCCCACCCACCACGGAGCCCAACATGGGGAGGCTAATGCTGGAGCAACAGCTCACAGCAGCCTCAGGGGTAGTGGGGGAAGTATACGTGGCAGCTGCCTGGTGTGAGGCGGCAGCCGCGGGCCCATTGCGGTGCCCACCAGACAACAGCCACTTGACCCTAGCCAACGCATGACCAGCCGATTGATAGAGCGGGGCCACACAAGACCTCCCGTCTTACCCCAACCCTCCCGCCAAAGGAGCGTGTTGTCCACCGAAGGGAACTACACCCTGCCCCGCGGTGGACTCAACTCCCAGACGAGAGGGCGCGGGGAGTGTACGGGACGCCACGCACGGCAAACACGTGGGGAGGCTCAGCCATGCCCTTGATGGTAGTCGGGCAGGCACATACGTATAATGGGAAGGTAAAAAGATTAGAAAGAAGAATCTAAGGAAAAACTTGAAACATGGTGATAAAGAAAAGGAAAAAACTCACAACCATACCAAAAATTACAGAGCTGGAAATAAGGAAACTAAAAACTGAAAAATCACCTTAGAAAAAAAAGACATATATTGGGAAGAGAAAAAGATGAATATAGAAAGAGAAAGCAAAAAAAAACCCATGAAATACGGTTACATAGAAGTGAAAAACTCACAACGACTCAAAAAATCATTACATAGAGTGGCAAATAAGGAAACTAAAAATGCACAAAAAAAAGAGGTGCCACACGAGTAACAACAAAACATCACAACTCCGTATCCGTAACAAAGAAAAACAAAGGAACAACAAATAGGGGGAGGAAAAAAGAGGAAGGAAAGCTTGAGACACATAAAAAAGCTAGCGGGGCAGAGGGCGAGGAGGTCAGGAGAAAGTATTAAATCATGTGAACAGAATACGAAAGGAGAAAGGAAAGTACAAGAAGGAGAAGGAGGAGGAGGACGAGGGTCATGAGAACGAGAGGAACATCACATAAGAAGAAATTATAGAGAGGAAGGAAGGAAGAAAGGGAAACACAGATAAGAGGAAAGAAGAATGGGTTTGGGAATTAACATAGAAAGATTAGACATATATAGAGGATACAGATTGATAGATGGAGTAAATTGAGGATAACTATGAAGAAAGGAATATGAGCGATGGGGTAACAGAGGGATGGAGGTTAAAAAATATGAAGAAAAAAAAAAGAAATAAATAAATACTGAGTGATTGCTATCCAGTTTTTCTTTTTGTGTGTGTGACTCGCTTGACGAAAAATGGAAAATAAAGAATAGAGATTGGTACACACACACACACACACACACACACACACACACACACACACACACACACACACACACACACACACACACACACACACACACACACACACACACACACGAGGCTGAGAGAAAAGCAAGAGCCGACCAAACACTGATTAGAGCTAACTTTAATTACTGCAGCGAAGTACCCCCCCCCCCCTCTCTCTCTCTCAAATACAGAGAGAGAGAGAGAGAGAGAGAGAGAGAGAGAGAGAGAGAGAGAGAGAGAGAGAGAGAGAGAGAGAGAGAGAGAGAGAGAGAGAGAGAGAGAGAGAGAGAGAGAGAGAGAGATTTACATAGATTTACATAGAAAATCAGACCACACAGACCCCATGGTCCAGACTTGGTGGACTGTCCTTAAACCTAAGTGATTTTACATTAATCAGAAGACTCCAAAACGTTGCATTTCTACTCTAGTTGATATTAAGTTGAAGGAAGTGACGGTCGAGCTTATTTTTGAAGGAGTCAATCGTGTTACACTGGACCACTGATGATGGGAGCTTATTCCATTCTCGCACTACATCGTTGGTGAAGAAAAATTTGGTGCAGTCTGAATTTACTTGTCTACATCTGAGTTTTACGCCATTGTTCCTCGTGCGCAAAGTGTCATCGATCATAAACAATGTTGATCTCTCTACATTCGTGAAACCATTAAGTATTTTAAAACATTCGATCAGTTTTCCTCGGAGGCGACGTTTCTCAAGAGAGAACATGTTAAGGGTAGAGAGAGAGAGAGAGAGAGAGAGAGAGAGAGAGAGAGAGAGAGAGAGAGAGAGAGAGAGAGAGAGAGAGAGAGAGAGAGAGAGAGAGAGAGAGAGAGAGAGAGAGAGAGAGAGAGAGAGAGAGAGAGAGAGAGAGAGAGAGAGAGAGAGAGAGAGAGAGACCTTCCTGGACGACACATGCGCCACCACCTGTGATAAGATCCCCGGGTACTCGCACTGGGCCAGACGAGACCGCCACACAGGACAGGGGGGAGGCATTGCGGTTTGCCACCGAAACGGCCTGCAGATGGACGCCCTCACCACAGACACTCCCCTGGAAATGGAGATGATGTTCCTCCGCATCATTCTCGAGGACAGGAGCGCTCTACTCCTCTGTGCCATGTACCGGCCACAGTGGCAAGGCAGCGCCCCCCTCATCTACCTCACAGAGCACCTGGAAGACCTTATGGCTGTCCACAGCTGTCAGTACGCGATGGTTGTGGGCGACCTAAATCAACACCTGGTGGCGAGGGCCTTCACCGAGCTCACAGCGGTGCATGGATTGCACAACCATGTTGAGTTCCCGACACATCAGCGTGGAGGCTCCTGGACCCTGTGCTCACAGACCTGCCGAGAGACTGCGTGCTGTGCTGCCCACTAGACCGTGTGGGCAGTTCCGACCACAATGCCATACTCACCACCATCAGCCTGGCCCCAGCGCGTGAAGAGGAACACCAGCGAGTCATCTGGCTGTGGGACCGCGCGGACTGGACGGCTGCAAGGCAGGCCCTGGCAGCGACTGCATGGGGCACAGTCCTTAACGGTGATCCACAACATGACGTCTCCGCCCTCACCACTGTCCTCAATACCGTCCAGCAGCAACACGTCCCCCACCGCACCTACTCAACCAGCCCAAAAGACCAGCCTTGGTTCGGGTACAGGTGCCGTATTGCAGCCGAAATGAAACACAAGGCTTGGACACGATATAAAAGACACCCCACGCAGGAAAATAGGGCCCAACACAGACGAGCCAGCAAAAATATGACGATTACAGCAAAGTGGGCAAAAGAAAGGTGGGATGCCGACAGGAGGAGAAAGCTGTCCTCTAACCAAAACGACCCGAAACAGTGGTGGGGGCTGGTGAAGGAATAGCAAGCCTTACCCCCCAGGAACGTATCCCGCCCCTGAGGAAACCCGACGGAGACCTGGCCATCACCAGCCGGGAAAAGGCTGACCTGCTGGCCTGTCACTTCAGTCAAAAGATGACAACCCAGGAACCAGACAGGCAGCCGCCCACCCTCCCCCAACTCATCGCCTCAAGACTAGAGAGTGTGCTAATCTCAGAGGACGCTGTCAGGAGACATCTGAGGGGCGTCAACACCAGGAAGGCGCCAGGCCCTGACAGCGTCAGTCCATACTTACTGCGGCGATGCTCCGATGAGCTCACCACCTCCCTCGCCCAGATCTTCCGGCGATGCCTGCAGAGCGGGGTGTGGCCTGCACAGTGGAAGGAGGCCAGATTCACACCCGTACACAAGAAAAAATCAAGGTCCGAGCCAGGCAATTACAGGCCAATATCACTCCTCCCAATCATCAGCAAGATATTTGAGAGGATCATCGGGGAGCAATTGACATCCTTCCTCGAGGAAAACCACCTGCAGTCACCGAAGCAGTTTGGTTTTCGGAAGGGCCGCTCTACCTCAGACCTCCTCCTTCTCCTCTCAAAGTCCTGGCATGACGCCCTTGATGACGGCCACCCCTCTCTCGTGATTGCCCTGGATATAGCTGGCGCGTTCGACTCCGTTTGGCACCGCGGTCTGACGGCGAAGCTACAGTAACTAGGCATCACGGGGGACCTGCTGCGCCTGCTCTCAAACTACCTGTTAGGCAGGAGCCTCCGCGTAGCAGTCAACGGAAGCACCTCGACCAGCTTCCCGGTGGAGGCCTCCGTTCCACAGGGGTACGTCCTTGGACCTATTCTGTGGAACATATACTTTAACGACCTCCTGCAAACCATCCCGGCAGCAAGCGCTTACGCCGACGACTGCACCCTCTCCAGAACATACAAGAGGGAGGAAGCCCAGGACGTGATAGAGTCCGTCAACAGACAGTTGGCAGACATAATGGCCTGGGGAAAGAGGTGGCAAGTCAGGTTTGCCCCTGACAAAACCCAGGCCATGGTAATATCACGTTCTCGGGAGGACGCGAGGCAACTCCACGGCAGACTGAGATTCGGGAACGACACCATCCCCCTGCAGGCCAGCGTCGACATCCTGGGCGTGGAGGTGGACTCCCAGCTGCGGTTTGACCGTCACCTTGAAAGGGTGGCGCACAAAGCCTCCCAGAAGGTGAACCTCCTGCGCCGCATGAAGAACCTCCTTGATGCTGAGGGCCTGAACACCCTCTATAAGGCACAAGTCCGTCCAGTGATGGAGTATGCACCGCTCACCTGGATGGCCAGCGCCCGCTGCCACCTCAACCTGCTAGACAAGGTGCAGAGGAGGGCTGAACGCCTCATCAACGGCACCCAGCACCACCGACCGAGCCAGTGGGAGACACAGCGACAACAACAACAACAACACCCACACGAAGGAAGGGCAAGACCAGCCACGAACCAGCTGAATAGCCTGGAGCACCGTCGCCGCGTCGCTGCCCTGACGGTGCTACACAAGGCACAAGTGGGCATAGTGCCCCACCTGACGGACCTGAGGGCTACCTGGAGGAGGTCTGAGCGCAGCACGAGAACGGTGCTGAGCAACGCCTCCCTCCTGGAAGTGCCAATGGCCCGCTCCAGCACCCACCAACGTGCCTTCTCCATCGCAGCGGTGGTGTGGTGGAACAATCTCACTGCTGATGTGGATGTGACACAACTGTCCACTCAGCAGATGAAGGTTGCGTCCCACATGTGGCTACTCCTACACACACCGTAAACATGTATATAATTGTATAATATAATCGGCAGAAGCTTTTAAATAGCTCCCCAACGGTAGGGGGATCTTTAGCATAGAAAAATAATACTGCCATGTACTTATGTACTGAACATGTTTAAATAAAAAAAAAAAGAGAGAGAGAGAGAGAGAGAGAGAGAGAGAGAGAGAGAGAGAGAGAGAGAGAGAGAGAGAGAGAGAGAGAGAGAGAGAGAGAGAGAGAGAGAGAGAGAGAGAGAGAGAGAGAGAGAGAGAGAGAGAGAGAGAGAGAGAGAGAGAGAGAGAGAGAGAGAGAATGCCCAGGTGTTTGTAAGTGAATTGGTTATTGGTAAGACTCAAGTTCTCACCTGTGCCTTATGGAGGGAAGGTGGAGGAGGAGGAGGAGGGAGGAGGAGGAGGAAGTAGCGAAGGAGAAATATAGAAAGTGGGATAAACGAAAAGAAGGATAGAGGGGAGATGCAATGATGGAAAATAGAAGGGAAGTAAGTGTTGAGTAGAGATGGAAAAGGGAGGAAGGGAGATGAAAAGAAGGAGGTAAGGAAGGTAAAACATATAAAGTAGGAGAAAGGGAAGGAAAGACAGAGGAAGGGTGCAAATGGCGGAAAATAGAAAGGAAGGAAGTGTTGAGTGAAGATGGAAGAGGGCGGGAGGAAAGGGGAAAGAAGAAACAAAGAAGGAAGAGAAGAAACAAAGAGGATGAAGTGAGGAAGGAAAGAAGGAAGGAAAAAGAGGTAAGGGTGTGAATGAGGGAAGACATGAAGGTATAGAGAAAGGAAGAGAAGAAACAAAGAGAATGAAGAGAGGAAGGAAAGAAGGAAGGAAAAAGAGGTAAGGGTGTGAATGAGGGAAGACATGAAGGTATAGAGAAAGAGAGGTACTTAAAAAAGAGGCAGAATGGAGGGGAAAACGGAGGAAAAAAGAAGGAATTATTAAAAGGAAAATAAACTGGGAGAGGGAAGTAGGGAATAGAAGATGTCAGAACGTGAATGAACATAAGAACATAAGAACGTAAGGAGTCTGCAAGAGGCCGGTCGGATGGAAGATATGAAAGTAAAGAGAAGTTAAGAGCGAGGGAAGGTGGGAGAAGGAACCAAGAACTGCGGAAGGATGTGGAAGGATGAAAGAGACGGAAGGAATATAGATATGTGCATTTTGGGTACTTTAGTTGACGTTATCCATGAGACAGAATGGCATGTGCTGTGCAGTTACGATATCAGAGGTGAAAGTCGCTGCTCCCGAACCGTAGACTTAAAACATTATTTGGAGGGAAGATACAGTTCATACATTTGGAAGATTTGATACAGTATTTTGGAAGATTTGATACATTTTGGGAAGACTTGATACATTTGGAAGATTTGATACTTTTTTTTGGAAGATACAGTTGACACATTTGAAAGATATGATACATTTGATACATTTGGAAGATTTGATACGTATTTTTTTGGAAGATACACTTGATACATTTTGGAAGATACAGTTGATACATATTTTTTGATAGGTACGGTGTGAGTTGTAGTAATGTAGTTTCTTGGCACTCCCTTATGAAGTATGTTATGAGGATTTTATTTTATTCACGCACGTACACGAAGGGAGCCAGGCACATAACGCATATATGCCTCGCCTGGGGGTGGCACTGCACGATGAGACGGTCCGGGAGAAGGCGACTCTCAAGGCACACAAGCCACGCAGAAAAAGTCATAATAACGTCACAGAGAAGAAGCGCCACGCATCAAGACCCTCCGCGCGGCCCTCCAGCATCCTGGAGCACACCAAGGACCTCTGGGTGTTCCGCGGCGCTGGCAACCACGGCCTGAGTCCCGGCCAGCCGCTGCCTCTCGGTCGTCTCAGCCGCGGCCACGTCAACGACTGGGCGGTGGTGGGAGCGGGCGTGGTGGCCTCTTCAGTGGGCGTGGCCTTGCTGGTGTGTGGGTCTCTCCTTGTCCGAGGGCGTAGCAAAGCCGGGCCCATGTGGGAGGCGTCCTCGTACTGGCGTGAGGGAACGGATGGGGACGTGGTGATGGCGGTGGGCGGCAGCAGCGAGGAGGACGAGGGGACGCTCACGGAGTCCGAGGGGACCGTGAGCGTGTTGACGGAGACCCACCGCGGCCTCAACAACCGCCTCTACCTCCTGCTGCAGAGGGACACGGCCACCGGTATCACCCCAGACACGCTGCCAGACCCCGCTCACCCTCCCCGGCTGACCCCACCACGTCCCCCGCCTGGCACTGACCCCCCGGCCGCCCCTCGCCGCCCCGTCCGTCCCACGCCCTTAAGGAGAGGAAGGGAGTCAGTTTCCTGCCTCGGCTCCTCCCTCGCTGCTAACTGGCATTAAGGATTCCGCTCGCCTCGACACGGGACTGTACTTTGGGAGCCCGCCGCGCCGACCCTCACCTGGACCTATTTCTCTCCTTCCCCTCTCCTTCTCTCTCCCTGTCCGCCGCGGGGTGCCACACGGACGCAGCAACAAGGCAGCAGCATCACCGTGCGTGCGTGTGTGTGTGCGTGCGCCGGGACACCAGTGATTCATAGTATTAATGCGTTTATGTTTATGTTAGTCAGATGTCTTGGTGCCATTAATCGTTTTGGGGTCTCGAGGCTCAAAGTGATGAAGACGAAGCAGCTCGGGATGAAAGATAAAACCCAACCCTAAGCCTCCCACGCCTCTCATACAGTAAAAGGGACTCCATAAGCTCATCCAAGACGCTAAACATAATCCTTGTACAGAGCCTTGCCCATGTGTTAGAGGGAAGAAAGAGCAGAAAGAAATATAGAAAGAAAGATAACACCCAACCCTAGGCCTCCCAAGCTTCTCATACAGTAAAAGGGACTCCATAAGCTCATCCAAGACGCTAAACATAGGCCTTGTACAGAACCTTGCCCATGTGTTAGAGGGAAGACAGAGCAGAAAGAAATATAGAAAGAAAGATAAAACCCAACCCTAAGCCTCCCACGCCTCTCATACAGTAAAAGGGACACCGTAAGCTCACGTAAGACTCCTGTAAAAGTAAAACAGTAAATATAATCCATTCCGAGAGTCTTGTCGATGTGTTAGCGGGAAGAAAGAGAAAAAAAGAAAGAAAGAAAAAACCCAATCCTACGCCTCCAACGATCCCCATGACACTAAATGAGACTCCGTAAGCTCATCCAAGAATCTAGTAAGCATAAGCCTTGCCGAGAGCCTTGCCCATGTTAGTCTCTGCCCCGCCCTCTCTCCCTGTAGATGGTCCGTCTCTCCGAGGTGTTGCCGGGTCAAGGCCGCGAGGGAATAAGACAGTGCGTGGCCGTTAGCGGTGTTAATGAAGAGTGACGGGAGGGAACTAGGGTGTGGGTGTGTGGGTGTGTGCCTACGTAGCTAGCTGGTCCTGTTAGGCCTGGTCGCTGATAGGGATGTGATGGAGTGGGGAAAAGAGCAAAGAGTGAGAAATTATGAGAGAATGAGAAAGGAAGAGTAAAGCATAAGAAAAATAAGAAGGAGTAAAGAGTAAAACAAAACTAAGAAAAGTGTAAGGAGTTAGACAAGTAAGAAAGAATTAGACCAAAAAGTATAGAGTGAGCGAGGAGGATTATGCCCCTGTGCCAATTTGTACGCAGTAAGGAATGTGTGTAAAACTAGGGTGATGATTACTTGTGCCAATTTGTACGCGGTAAGGAAGGTATTAATAGGATGGTCAGTATTATGTGTGCCAATTTGTACGCGATGAGAAGGGTATAGGATCAGTATTACAAGTGCCAATTTGTACGCTAAGAATGGTGCAGAAAGAGGGTCAGCATAACTTGTACCAATATGTACGCAGTATATAAATATAATGTATGTTTAACAAGGGTGAGGATAACGTGTGCCAATTTGTACGCGATAAGGAAGGTATAGGATCAGTATTATGTGTGCCAATTTGTACGCAGTAAGAAAAATGTTAAACGAGGATCAGTATTTTCTGTGCCAATTTGTACGCGATAAGGAAGGTATAGGATCAGTATTGTGTGCGCCAATTTGTACGCGATAAGGAAGGTATAGGATCAGTATTGTGTGCGCCAATTTGTACGCGATTTGGAAGGTCTAGGATCAGAATTGTGTGCGCCAATTTGTACGCGATAAGGAAGGTATAGGATCAGTATTGTGTGCGCCAATTTGTACGCGATAGAAAGAAATCGAAAACGAGGGCGATGTCTACCCCGAACGAAACTCTCCAGCAGAACACAAGGAGGCAATTTACCTGTCAATCTACCTGCAGCGCTAAGTGTCAGGTGAAGCCAACAGGTGTGAGATGCTCGATATGAGATAGCCGCCGCCAAGCAGTTCTATGTACGGCAGGAGGAATAGAGGTGACACTCCTGAGGCTGCTGGGAAACTAAACCGACGAGACCTCTGCAAGCACGTGAGACAGAGCTAAGAGGAACGGTGAAACAAGTGGAAGGGAAGAAAGATAAGGGACGAGGAACAATGAAACAAATTAAGGCGAGGAATAGAGGTGACACTCCTAAGGCTGCAGGAAAACTTAACCGAAGAAATCTCCACAAACACGTGAGACAGCCAAGAGGAACGATGACACAAGTGGAAGGGAGGTTTCTGTAAGAGGAAAGATAAAAGACGAAGAACAATAAAACAAATTAAGGCGAGGTTTCTACAAGAGGACTGAAACCTAAACCCGAGGCCTCAGGAGAGATAAGATACGAGGAACAGTGAAAAAAATGCAAGTGAGGTTTCTATAAGAGAAAGAAAACCTAAAACCAAGGCCTCACGAAGCTAGGCAAACACCAAAACGAAGTGAGCTCTCTACAACAGGACTAAAAAACAGAAAGCCAAGGCCTCACGAATCTACGAGGAACAGCATAACGAAGTGAGCTCTCTACAACAGGACTAAAAACCAGAAAGCCAAGGCCTCACGAATCTACGAGGAACAGCATAACGAAGTGAGCTCTCTACAACAGGACTAAAAAACAAACACCAAGGGCTGACGAGGCTAGACAAACAGCATAACGAAGTGAGCTCTCTATAACAGGACTAAAAACCAAACACCAAGGGCTGACGAGGCTAGACAAACAGCATAACGAAGTGAGCTCTCTATAACAGGACTAAAAACCAAACACCAAGGGCTTGCCAGGCTAGACAAACAGCATAACGAAGTGAGCTCTCTATGGAAGGACTAAAAGCAAGAAAACCAATTCCTCACGGAGCTACGAGGAACAGTGAAGCCGAAAGAAGTGATGTTTTTACATACAAGGAGAAGAAAAACTAATACCGAGTCCTCTGAAAGTAAAGAAAAACAAGAGAAGCGATATGTCTTATGAGAAACGAAGTGTGCTGTTTATACGAGAGGAAGAAAAACTAGAAAAAAACTTCAACTCGAGGCCTCTGTAAGCTATAAACAAAAGAATCGCTATCTCTTCCTAGTAAAATATAGATTCTAAAGACAAAGGAAGTAAAGAGAAACAAAAGAAACAATGCGTATCTCTTCCTAGTAAGAGATAAACTATAAAGACCTTTGTACAGCCTAACCCATAGATAACTCTTTGTAGACAGAACAGGCAGTAACCAACCCGGATCTTTGTACTGTAAGATATCGTATTATACAGTATAGTAGGAACCTTTGTACAGCAGGTGATAACAGTAGGTAGGCAGACCTTTATAAGCGGCAGAGAGGAAATAAAGAGATGTTACAGAGGAATACATAAACCTTTGAAGTCTTTGTATAGAGGATAATGATGATTTTGAATGGAACAAAATAGGAAAAGCATTTAAGAAGCATATAAGAAGCATTTGTAGGGCAGTTTTAGGACAACAAACAGAAGGAAAATAAAAAGATGACCGGAATATATAAACGATAGAAGTCTTTGTATAGAGGATAATGATGGTTTTTAATGGAACCAAAGATAGGATAAGCGTATAGCAAATATGTGTAATGGAATATTTGAACGAAAAACAAAAGGAATTTTTTTTTTTTAAACAAAGGAGGCAGCTCAAGGGCACTCAAAAAAAGAAAACAATAAAAAAAAGCCCGCTATCCGCTGCTCCCTAAAGAGAATGAAAAGAGGTGGCCGAAAGAAAGGTCAATTTCGGGAGGAGAGGTGTCCCGATACCCTTCTTTTGAAAGAGTTCAAGTCGTAGGCAGGAGGAAATACAGATGAAGGAAGATTTTACCAGAGTTTACCAACGTGAGGGATGAAAGAGTGAAGATGCTGGTTTCTCTTGCATAAGGGGTTTGGACAATATAGGGATGAGCATGAGTAGAAAGTCGTGTGCAGCGGGGCCGCGGGAGGGGGGCAGGCATGGAGTTAGCAAGTTCAGAAGAGTAGTCAGCGTGGAAATATCGATAGAAAATAGAAAGAGAGGCAACATCGCGGCGGAATTTAAGAGGTAGAAGACTATCAGTAGGAGGAGGAGAGCTGATGAGACGAAGAGCCTTAGACTCCACTCTGTAAAGATGTAAGTGTAATATATAAACGATGGAAGTCTTTGTATAGAGGACATGACGATTTTTAATGGAACCAAATATAGGATAAGCGTTGAAGAAGCATTTGTAGGGGAACATTTAGACGAGAAACTAAAGGAAAATAAAAAAAAGAAAGGTGGAATATATAAACGATGGAAGGCATTGTATAGAGAATATGAAGATTTTATATGGAACAATATATAGGATAGGAATTTAAGAAGCATTTGTAAGGGAATATTTAGACGAGAAACTAAAGGAAAAAAAAATGAAAGGTGGAATATATAAACGATGGAAGTCTTTGTATAGAGAATATGAAAATTTTATATGGAACAAAATACAGAATAGGAATTTAAGAAGTATTTGTAGGGATAATGATAGGACGAGAAATAGAAGAAAAATAAGTAGACAAGAGAAATATATAAACGATTGAAGGCTTTGTACAGTGAATATGCAGATTTTTAATGGAACAAAATATAGGATAAGGATATAGGAAGCATTTGTAAGGGAATTTTGTGTCGATAAACAAAAGGAAAATAAAAAGATGACTGGAATATATAAACGATGGAAGTTTTTGTATAGAGAATATGAAGATTTTATATGGAACAAAATACAGAATTGGAATTTAAGAAGTATTTGTCGGGGAAATGATAGGACGAGAAATAAAAGAAAAATAAAAAGATAAGTGAAATATATAAACGATGGAAGGCTTTGTACCGAGAATATGCAGATTTTTAATGGAACAAAATAAAGGATTGGAATTTAAGAAGTATTTTTAGGGGAGTGACGGGACGAACAGAAGGATAATATAAATGGATAAAACGAGAATGGAGGTATAATACAAACTCAGACAGAATGAAAACGTAAAGAATGCGATAAAAAATAGATAATACGACATTTTGAAGAAAACA
>NC_066561.1:11323695-11353695 GCF_024679095.1 Eriocheir sinensis | reverse complement strand
AAAACCAAAAAGCAGACAGACAGACAGACGCTCTCCTATGTCGCTCTGTCTGTCTCTGTGTGTGTATATGTGAGTGTGTGTGTGTGTGTGTGTGTGTGTGTGTGTGTGTGTGTGTGTGTGTGTGTGTGTGTGTGTGTGTAAGAAATGCAAAATATGATAAACTAAACGAGATATGAACAGGAATAAAACAGGAATAGTACAAAAAATAAACAGACAGACAGAAGCAGACGGCCTCTTATGTACGGCTGTGTGTGTGTGTGTGTGTGTGTGTGTGTGTGTGTGTGTGTGTGTGTGTGTGTGTGTGTGTGTGTGTGTGTGTGTGTGTGTGTGTGCGCGCGCCAAGGAAGTTTTTTTTTTCCATCTCGGTGTAGGACTTAACTCGTACATACTATGGTTTTAAATACTAAGGGAAGGAAATCAAAAGGTCCGTAAAAATAAACATTGAAGAAAAAATAATAAAAAAGGTTAACACAAATATATAATGATAGATTACGTACAAGATCATTTCCGTGACCTCCCTGCCTAGCTACCTCCCCTCTTCCTTCTCTTCTTCTTCTTCTCCTTCGCCTCCTCCTCCTCCCCTTACCTTCCTTCCTCTTACCTCCTTCCCTTCCTCATCCTTCCCTTTCCAACCCTCTCTTCCCTTCCTTCCTTCCCCTCCTCCCTTCCTACCAACCTAACTACCTATCTCTCCTCTCCTTTCCTTCCCTTTTTTTTCCTCCCTTCCTCTCTTCTCACATAAATACCTCCCTCTTCTCTTCCTCTCCTCCCTTTCCTTCCTTTCCCTTCCCTCCTCCCTTCCAATCAACCTTCCTCCCTCCCCTCCCCTTCCCTTCCCTCCCCTTCCTTCACCTTCCTTCCTTATTACCTACTTAAATACCTCCCCTTTCCTTTTCTTTCTTCCCTCCCTTCAGTTCTCTTTCTCCCTTCCTTCCTTACGTACCCTTTCCTCACACCACACACCTCTAGGCCTGATAGTAATGGTGAGGTGGAGGAGGAGGAGGAGGAGGAGGAGGAGGGGGAGGGGGAGGAGGAGGAGGAGGTAGTGAGGGTGGTGGGTGTTGTGGTGATGGTCTGAGCAATCATTTTCATTTATATAAAGTATATGAACTTTGTCCAATAAAAGAGAAAACTGCATCCACCTGAGTTTCTATTACCTATTGGAACACCTGTCTATGTTACGGGAGCTGAGCACTGAGGCCACGCGCACTTATAGCCTCAGCGCACACCCTCTTTACACCCTAATTACACATCTACCTGAGTTCCCATTACCTGTGGATCATCTATTAAACACCTTCCTATATTTCCAAGGACTGAGGAGACGGAAATGAGCAATGAGGTCACGCGCATATATAGATTAGGTCCACACCCTCTAGACACCTTAATTAGACATCTACCTGAGTTCCCATTACCTGTGGATCATCTATTAAACACTTTCCTATGTTACCAAGGGCTGAGGAGGCGGAGATGAGCACCGAGGCAACGCGTACTTATAGCCTCTACCCACACCCTCTTAACACCTTAATTGGACATCTACTTGAGTTCCCATTACCTGTGAATCATCTGTTAACACCTGCCTATATTACCAAGGGCTGACGTGACGGAGATGGGCACTGAGGCCACGCGCATCTGTAGAGTAAGTCCACACCCTCTTAACACCTTAATTGGACATGTACCTGAATTCTCATTACCTGTGGATCATCATTTAAACACCTTCCTCTATTACCAAGGGCTGAGGAGACGGAGATGTGCACCGGGGCCAGGCGCACTTATAGCCTCAGCTCACACTCTCTACACGCTTTAATTGGACATATACCTGACTTCCCATTACCTGTGGATCATCTATTAAACACCTTCCTATATTACCAGGGGCTGAGGAGGCTTAGAAGAGCACCGAACTGAATAAGGAGAAAAGAACAAACAGGAAAGAAAAGAAAACCAGAGGGAGGCAAGAAAAGGAAAGGGAAGAAAGGATAGGAAAGGAGAGGACACGAAATAAAAGAGGAAAAGGGAAAGGAAAGGAAACGAAAGAGAGAAGAAGAAAAGAAGAACAAGGAAGGAAGGAAGGAAGGAAGGAAGGAAGGAAGAAAGGAAGGAAGGAAGGAAGGAAGGAAGGAAGGAAGGAAGGAACGATGAGTGAAGAGAGGCAGAAGAGAAAGAAGAAGAGGGTAAGAAAGGAGGAGGAGGAATGGAAAAGAAAACTGAAGAAAAAACTAGAAAAAAAAACACAATAAATGAAGACAAGAAGAAACAGACAGAAATTGAAAGGAAAAAGTAAAAAAATAAATGATAAATCAGATATACCATCTCTCTCTCTCTCTCTCTCTCTCTCTCTCTCATCCTAAGGTAAGTTTCCAGATGTGATAATTTGATCTTTCTGTGGGTAATTGGGTAAAGGGAAGAGTAGGGAGGAAAGAAAGAAGGAAAAAGAAGGAAGGAGGAAAGGGAGAATAATGGGAGGGAAAAGGAGGAAGGAGAGAAAGAAAGAGAGAAGGCAAGAATGAAAGGAGAGAGACAAGAGAAAAAAAGAACACGATGGAAGGAGGAGAAAAGGAAAGAGGAGAAAGAGAAAGAAAAGAGAGAAAGAAGGAAGGGGAGAAGGAAAGGAAAAAGAGAAGGCAAGAATGAAAGGAAAAAGAGAAAAAAAGAACAAGAGGGAAGGAGGAGAAAAGGAAAAAAAGAGAAAGAGAAAGAGAAGAGAGAAAGAAGGAAGGGGAGAAGGAAAGGAAAAGAGAAGGGAACAAAAGAGAGAGAGAGAGAGAGAGAGAGAGAGAGAGAGAGAGAGAGAGAGAGAGAGAGAGAGAGAGAGAGAGAGAGAGAGAGAGAGAGAGAGAGAGAGAGAGAGAGAGAGAGAGAGAGAGAGAGAGAGAGAGAGAGAGAGAGAGAGAGAAAACTAACGAATATCATACCCATTGCGTTAGGCATCAAATTAGGACAGTCTGAGTTATGACCTTGCTACTCAAGAGTTATTTACTTCTCTATAATACACCACAGACAAATCTATTCACATGTTCTCAAAGTATAAAGAAAGGAAGAAGAGAGAGTAGGGGGAGATAAAAGGAAGAATAGGAGGAACAGGGAGAGAAAGAGAAGGAAAGGAGATAGAAAGAGAGAAGGAAAGGAGGAAGTGGGGAAGAGGAAGAAAGGGTGATAAAACGTATTTGAATATGCATGAGCAGGAAGGGGCAAGAAAAATAACGTGAATGGAGCTAGAAGTGGAAGGGAACGAAAGTGGGATAGGAGAAAGAACGGTGGAAGAAGGAAAGAGAGGGACGAAGCAGTGGGAGAAAGGAAGAAATAGAGGGAAATAAAGGAAGAGAAGAGGAGATAAGGGAAGGGAAGCGTGGAGGAAAAAGAGAAGTGGAGGAAAGGAAAAGAAGAGAGAGAAGTAAAGAGAGGGAGTAAGAAGTGGAGACGAGGGAAGGAAGGCGTGGAAGAAAAAGAGAAGTGGAGGAAAGGAAGAAATAAGAGAGAAATACAAGATTAGAGAAGAATGAAGAGAGGAAGTAAGAAGTGGAGATGAGGGAAGGGAGACGTGGAGGAAAAAAAGAAGTGGAGGAAAGGAAGAAAAAAAGAGAAAATATGAGAAGGGAGAAGAGTAGAGAGAGGGAGTAAGAAGTGGAGACGAGGGAAGGGAGGCGTGGAGGAAAAAGGAAGTGGAGGAAAGGAAGAAAGAGAGTAAGAAGTGGCGATGCGTGAAGGAAGGCGTGGGAACAAAAAAAAACAGCCATTTAAACCCCGTCATTTAGAGCACGTATCCTAACACACTAATTTAAATCAGACTACACATTTTTGCTTTCTTTAATTCTTTGACCTTTAAACGGAACAGAATCTGGCAACGCCCACCTACGCGCTCTCTCTCTCTCTCTTACTCACTCTTACTCACTCTCACACTCATTAAAGAGGAGGAGGGGACACGTACCCCATTACCGAGCACTCAAACGGTAGCTTATCTCCTCCTCCTCCTCCTCCTCCTCCTCCTCTCCCTCTCCTCCTCCTCCTTCGTTAAGCCCTCAAAACCCATCAATAGTGCGCCCTCCCCTTCAACGCCTCCTACGTGACTAAGCCTTCGCTCATTCCATACGAGACAACAGAACGCTTCTTCCTCCTCCTCCTCCTCCTCCTCCTCCTCCTCCCACGATCTTTAGCGGAGAAGGCATCACTTTGGCCTCGTTCCCTTCCTGAGTTGATTCGGTGAGTCATAGTGGGTGAGTTTACCATGCTCCTTATTCTTGTCTACTCAGGTAGCTAATGCTTGTATTATCCTTCAGGTGTTACATTCACTACCATCTTAGAATTCAGAGAGGCCTTAAACCACTTAAATGATCTATTGTTTTTGTTTACTTCTACTACAGCTTGGTAGACCTGTGGACCTCGAGTCTAACCGAACCACGCTGGGTTTGAAAGCCCTCCCCGAGTGTTTGAGGATTACCCATATGCTGCCTTGGTCTTCAGCCAACACTAACTTCAGCGACTTCGGTCAGAAGGAGCACCGGGGGGCAGCATGGGCCTGGCAAGAGTCACACATCACGGCAGCCAATATAAATAAAATTCGCTTGCGCCACGAACGGGCTGGGGCTGTTCAAGAGACCCTTGAAAAAAGCCTGACGGCGCTACTACTACTACTGCTACTACTAATACTACGACGACGACGACTACTGCTACTATTACTATTACTACTACTATTACTACAACTACTACTACTACTATTACTACAACTACTACTACTACTATTACTACAACTACTACTACTACTACTACTACTTGTTAGCCTTTTTGTTAGCTGTTTTTTTTTTGTGTTTTTGATTAAGGCGCGAACTGTTATCTCACGTGAGGTCCGGTATACCGTTGCCTGCTTTCTCCAGTTGATAGAAGTCGTGAGACAACACAATAGCGTTTTTAGTTAAGTGATGTGTGGCCGAGCGGTAGCCGTTATAAGTTCACTTTAGTTCACTTTAGTTCTCTCTCTCAGGTTGATACAAATACCAAATGTATTTTAACTATATTAACAGTTGTACTACATAAGGTTTACAGTTTACGTGAGCGAGACGCACGAAATCAGAGACAGCCACACCGCTGCAGGGCGCGGGGCGGCGGAGCACCGCTCGCCTGCCCGTCACCCGTCTTCTCTCTTCTTCTCTGCGTTGTTCGCCTGTTTTATTTGCTTGTAGTTCGTCCGGAAGGGTGGGGCTTCCGGTTGATGACTGTTGATGAAAGTCATCATTTGCTGATCCTAGTGTCAGTTCATCACAGCTTCCCACGGCCAAAAGCACGACGTGTTGTTAGACATCCTGTTGTGCGACACCGACCGGGGTCGCCACACGTACAGTCATACATACGCATGTACATTATAATATACACATTACATCGCTCGGTTCTCTAAAAGTCGCGACCTCGCGACTCACCCGACCTTTAAAAGCAGTGTACCTACCCATGTTACAGTCGCACAATGTGTACTAGTTAAACGAGGTCCTGTTATTGCTTAAAAAAATATATATATATACAAGTCAGAGCCCGCCTAACGATACAGCATCGGGAAATGCCAATGATAATAAAAATAATCATGGCAGTAACAAGAAATGGGCAAAGTACATACAGGGCGAGGTAAACAGGGCTAGAGTCGTGGACATGGAAGCTCAGTACTATTCCGAGAAAACAAAATAATAGCTCGAAAAATTATTTACATGATACATCCTAGTAAAATTAAATTGACTAAACTGTCATTAGGATACATTGTAATGGAGCTATTTGGAATAGTAAAAAGAAAAAGGAACAATCCTTGAAGAAGATCTGCTACACACTGAACCTTCGAGTCACACCTGGACACAAAACTGTCGCAGAGAAACACTCATCCGTTGCGTGACAATTAATTGCCAGTGTCGTTACCCTCGGCACGCCTTCGAGACGGGTGGGGTTTACAACAATAGATAAGGTTGTGTGAAAAGAGGTAATGTTATCCGTAGAGTCTCCTAATAGTTACAATGTGATAACAAGGACAAGTCTGGAGAACCTTAGAAGCATCGGCAGTCAGCACCACTAACTCCTAATACTCCGTTTTACGGGTCTACAGTACTATAAATGAAAATCCTGCCACTAAGTTGTGAAGTCACTGTTATAACAAATCTCACAGAAATATATAATTCCAGCATAATTGATTAAAGTAATTCCAGCATTAATAAACATCAAATGACAAAGACAAATTTCCACCTATCCCTCGATCGTAACGAACGTGGATGACTGACATCTTTGACGCCAAAAATAATTCCCGTAACGGGTAACAGTGGTATGTCAAGTAAGGGTAAGTAAGACTTGTCTGCTTACTTCCAAAGCTTACAGATATTCACATGCTGGTTACGATAAAAGCTAGGGACAGCATCTGCTCAAGTTAAGTCTGTTAGTGCAGAGAAAAAGTCTGTTTTAAGCAGAAGCACATGAGGTTCAAGGTTAAATTGTACCTATCCCTATGTTAGTCTACACCCTCGGTTATTACGGCTCCAATTGAATTAAGAAGACTGACTGCCTTGCATCAACTCAGCAATAAAAGAAAATAGTGGGTTAGAGTGAAAAGTATTACTCAAACACTCCCCTCTCGCATGAAAAAGATGCAGGCAAAAGCTTAGGAACCAAACATAAATTAGTAGATGCGAGGATGCAGGTTATAGTCGTGGTGGAAAGATACACAAAGCAGCGTCAGGCTGAACCTCAAGCCGGCGCTAGTCTTTGGAGACGATCACTATGCACCATTCTGTGCAAAAAAAAATCGTAAAGCTCAAATTTCCAACCACCAATTTATCTGACTATTTCTGCCTAAACCACGGGTAAAAGAACACACCAAGGAATTTTTGATTACCGCTGGTGACACCCAAAAAGGTTTAGGTCAGAGGGTCGCGAAGGCCCCCCTCCCCGACGAACGTGTCGACGGGAAACGAAGCTTCAAAAAGGACCCAAAATTATTTTAAATGCCATAAAAGTTGGCTGATAAAACCGTGTAGGTTGCCAGTGGGGCTGTAGTCAAGGGATACTGCACTCCTTCGAAGAGGAACTTTAAGGACAATCATGTACACAAGGAACTCTAGTAATAATCTAGCATTAGCTACAGAAATGGTTTCTCCATCTGTCTAGTTTCCCTGTTTAAAACACGAGATCAAATCAGTAGATAGCCTATAGGCGTCCACTTGCCTATTAAAAAGGCCTGGTTTGCACAGTGTCCACAGCAAAATTTATACCCTTTACGAGGCTGTGTTGCCCATCTTCCCCAAATGTTTCAAGAAAAAGTGACCGAAACGCATCATAATCCTTCCGTCCAGTGAACGCGCTCCTGTTTATGAGGGCCCTGCGCCCGTTCCCGGGATTGACCTTCGAGCGGCTGAGAGATATTTAATCTCCCGGATTTGACACGAATGAAATGTCCATGACAATCTCACTTTGAAACAAGAAGTCCCTGGCCGAATAATCTGCCTCCCTTGCTACCCTGCGAAAGGCCTAACTGCTGTTGCTGTTAGTGGGTGATTAGAGGCAGAAGCCATTGTGGGATTAGTAAGGTACTAAGTAAATACCTCTTGGTTGCACATGCAGCGTAGGAGGAGCAAGCACCCTTTGAAGACTGCTACACTCCTTACATGAGAACAGTTACCGTTATCCTTGACGGCACTGTTCTTTATCTCTACCCACCCCTCATAGTCCTCTGGTCAGGTTTCTCTGCCATTAAAAAGAGTTACTAGTAAAATGAGGAGTAAAATGGTAAAAGAAAAAAAATATTGCTGCAAAAATAAGTAAAGTAATAATCATTCACCGCTAAGTATATGCTCACTCCTCCCCTATGCTTTTAAAATGCATAATAAAAGAGGAAAAAGAATAATGAGTGAGGCTTAGCAAGACATAACTTCTCCACTGTGCAATAAAACACACAAAAGAAAGGAGAAAAGAAAATGAATGATTATACATAAAATGCGTAACCATGTTACTCAAGAAAAATATTAAACATCCACACGCCAGAAAAATCAACAGCTGAAAAATCTAATAGATTAGATACGCCCCCACACGCCTAAACACGTGAACATAATAATAGTAATTCACCTGAAATAATGTTACAAGTAGTGTAATTACTGAAACCGTATCAATGAGTGTCAGCTATAATGTGTTAAAAACCTTGAAGACAGCAACTCGATGCCCCACTACTCAGCACGCTCGCGTCCTTCGCCTCGCCGGTGGCAAGGGCAGGGCTGCAGGGGTGGCAGGGTCTGCCGTCCCCCGTCTGGTAGCGGTGGTGGGAGAGGCGGCGGGCAGACAATATACGCCCACCAGTCACCTCAAAGGTCCGAGTTGCCTGGCGAAGATAAGTGCGCACCTACGACGAGTTGTGTCGTAGGAAGAAACAAATGCCTGGACACCTCCAAGGAAACTTGGTTGTGTGGAGGTACGAGGCGGGGCGCGCGGGCTGTGTGGAGGTGCGGGGCGGGGCGGGGTGTGCTCTCGGGTGCGGCTGTGTGCTGACTCGACTCACTGGGGCAGGAAAAGCCGCGCGCTGATGTCAGCGTATGCTTGCTGTGTCCGATACCGTTCACTGCCCCCACACACTGTCACTGAAGCTACGTTTGAGAGAGAGATATAACAATTCGGAGAGGTCCGTAAATCGCTGTTCACCATTTTTGTTATTCTTTATGTCAGCTGTTTTTTTTGTGTTTTTAATTAAGGCGCGAACTGCTGTCCCACGTCAGGTCCGATGTACCGTTGCCTGCGTTCTCCAGTTGATTGAAGTGGTTGAGACAACACAATAGCCTTTTTAGTTAAGTGATGTGTGGCCGAGCGGTAGCCGTTATAAGTTCACTTTAGTTCACTTTTGTTCTCTCTCTCAGGTTGATACAAATACCAAATGTATTTTAACTATATTAACAGTTGTACTACATAAGGTTTACAGTTTACGTGAGCGAGACGCACGAAATCAGAGACAGCCACACCGCTGCAGGGCGCGGGGCGGCGGAGCACCGCTCGCCTGCCCGTCACCCGTCTTCTCTCTTCTTCTCTGCGTTGTTCGCCTGTTTTATTTGCTTGTAGTTCGTCCGGAAGGGTGGGGCTTCCGGTTGATGACTGTTGATGAAAGTCATCATTTGCTGATCCTAGTGTCAGTTCATCACAGCTTCCCACGGCCAAAAGCACGACGTGTTGTTAGACATCCTGTTGTGCGACACCGACCGGGTGTCGCCACACGTACAGTCATACATACACATGTACATTATAATATACACATTACATACTACTACTACTATTACCACTACCACGATATCAGAAACTAGGAACGAGAGAGAGAGAGAGAGAGAGAGAGAGAGAGAGAGAGAGAGAGAGAGAGAGAGAGAGAGCACCAAACCTATCTCCCTTACTATCTCTACCTCTCCATTATGTAACCAGGTGCTCTCTCTCTCTCTCTCTCTCTCTTGTTCTATTTTCGTTCTTTTTTCTCGTTCTCTTTTTCTCGTTCTCTTTTTCGTTCTTTTCTCGTTCTTTTCAGTTTTCTTTTTTCAGTTTTCTTTTTTCTTTTTTCTTTTTCAATTTTCCTTTTTCGTTTCCTTTTTTTCGTTCTCTCTTGTTCTCTTTCATTCTCTTTTGTTCTCTTTTTCCTCTTTCATTCTCTTTCCCTCTTCCCCCTCCCAACTCTCTCCCTCGTCACCCTCTCTCCCTACTCCTCCCCCTCCCTCCCCCTCCCTCTCCCTCACTCCTGGCACGGTGAAAAAGCCAGGCCAGGAGGGGTCGCGCCACGTCACTTCAAGTTTAAATGAGTTTCTTGGCTCCGGACGAAGGTAATTGCAATAACAGGTGGCGAGTGACACGCTGTGATTATGTGGCGCTGGGAAATTCCTCTAACCCCTCCCTTTTTACTCCTTTGCCTCCTCCTCCTCCTCCTCCTCTTCCTCTTCCTTCCTCGCTTAAGAAAGGTGGAGATGATTGGGTGGAAAGGTAGGTGCGTAGATGAGGAAGCGAGGAAGAGCGTAAAGAGAGAGGCAGATAAGAGATTTGGAATGTAGAATGAAGTCTGATTATGTTGGGGGTGAGAAATTCCTCCTACTAACCCGTCCCTTCCTACTCCTTGCCTTCTCCTCCTCCTCCTCCTCTTCCACTTCCTTCCTCGCTTAAGAAAGGAGAAGATTGGGTGAAAAGGTAGGTGCGTAGATGAGGAAACGAGGAAGAGGGTAAAGAGAGAGGCAGTTAAGAGATTTGGAATGTCGAATGAAGTCTGATTATGTTGAGGGTGAGAAATTCCTCCTGCCTAACCCTTCCCTTCCTACTCCTTGCCTCCACCTCCTCCTCCTCCTTGCCTCCTCTTCCTCTTCCTCCCTTGTTTGAGAAAGGTGGAGAGTCAGATGGTAAGATGCGTGGATGAGGAGGAAGGTGAATAGATACGTAGATAAGAGATAGATAAGAGATTTGGATAGGAAAATGAGGTAAGATTATTTTGGGCCCGGGAAATTTCTACAGCCTGAACCTTCCTACCCTTTGCCTTCTCCTCCTCCTCCTCTTCTTCCTCCTCCCTCGTTCAAGAAAGATGGAGAGAACTGAGTGGAAGGAAAGGTAGGTACGTAGGTAGGTAAGGAAGAAGGTAAATGAATGGTAGATTAGAGATTTGGATAGTAAAATGACAAGTGATTCGCGTCCTCCTCCTCCCTTGTTTAAGAAAGGTGAAGATTGGGTGGAAAGGTAGGTATGTAGGTAGATGCAGAAACAGGTATTGGAAAGGTAAAATAGTAGAGAGAAAGTTAGTAAAGAGACAGGTAAGATAGTTGATGAAAAGTAGAAAGAAGGAAAAAGGTAAAGAAAAAGATAGATAAGAGATTTGGATGTTAGAATGAGTAGGAGAAAAAGGAAGAAAGTGAAGAGAATGATAGAAAAAGAGATTTGGGCAGCACAAAGATAAACTAGGAGGATGAAGAGAAAATAAATAACGAGATTTGGATAGTGGAATATGAGGTAGAAAGAGTGAAGCAGGAGAGGAAAAAGATACATAGAGGGATTTGGATAGTAAAAATGAATAGTAAAATGAGAATGAATTAGAATGATGATAAAAGAGTATAATGAGCAGATAGATACGTGACTGAAGAAGTGTATAGGTAGATAGATAGTTGGATAGATGAATAGAAAAGCTGATAAGGGTTACACAGATAGACAGATAACTAGATGAATGTAAACAGATAAGAGAACACGTAGATTACAGGTGTGAACTGAATGAAAAATGAAAAATTAATGGGAAAAAAAAATTAAAAATGAAAAACGAAGTGAACTGAATGATAAAAAAATACAAAAATGTAGTGAATGAATGATGGTCTAGATGAAAAATGAAAAATGTTAAAAACGAACTGAATGAAAAATGAAAAAAATGAATGAAAAATATAGAAAAAGAAATGAAAATAAAGTGAGTGAGAAATGAAGAAAAAATGAAAAAAATGAATGAAATGAAAAAAAATGTGAAATGAAGTGCATGAAAAATAAAAACAATTAATGAAAATGAAAAAAATTAATGAAAAAAAAATGAATGGAAAATGAAGTGAATGAAAACTTAAGTGAATGAAAAATGAACTGCATGAAAAATAAATGAAGGTAGATAAAAACGTGATTGGAAAAGTATATAAATAGAGAGTCAAATAAACGAATATAAAAAGGATAAAGGTTAATAAAAGCTCACTAGATAGATAAATAAACGAAAATTAACAGGCTAATCTATCCATAGATTCAATAAAAAAAATGATAGCTTGATAAACAGATAGAGGCAGACTGATAGATAGATATGGATAGATAAATCAATAAACACATGAAGGTTATTACACACGAATATTTATGTATGCATGAATGAATGTTGGTGAGTGAGTGCAATACGTGTTCATGGATGCTTGTATACAGACACACAGACAGACAGACAGATAGAGAGACAGACAGACAGACAGGCAGTGACCAACAAACAGACAGATTAACAGAAAAACGGACAGAGAAAATGATACAAAAACGCTAACAGAAATATACACAAACAGGCAAACTAACAGACAGACAGACACAGAAAAACAGACACAAGGACAAAATGCATAAAAACACATACAAACACACAAAAAGATGGAAAAATAGACTGACTAACCAACATACATACATCCACACATACAGACAGACAGACAGACAAACAGACAGTAAGACAGACAGACAGACAGACAGACAGTAAGACACACACACACACACACACACACACACACACACACACACACACACACACACACACACACACACACACATACACACACACAGGTCTTGCACTGGGCTAAAAAAAAACATAGAACGTTAAATGTTTGGCCTAAAAAGTTTTGAAACATTAATTTGCAAAAGTTGTTGTTAACTAAGACCACCTGATTAGCATACTCTCTCTCTCTCTCTCATAAATTTCCTTCCATTTGTTTATTTAATCTTGTTCTTCCTCCTCCCCCTCCTCCTCCTCCTCCTCCTCTCTTTCTCCTTCTCTTCCACTTTCTCTTTTTTTCTTTTATTCTCCTCTTTTTCTCCTTCTTTTTCTCCTCTCTCTTTCTTCTCATTCTGTTTCTTCTCTTTTTTTCTTTCACTTTCTCTTCCTCTTCCTCATCTTCATCACCATCATCTCTTCCTACCTCCCCTTCCCTCCCCTTGCCTACCTATCATCCTCCTCCTCCTTCCCTTCTTTCCCCTTCCCTTCTCTTCCTCCTTTCCCTTTCCTTCCCTTCCCATCCTCCTTACCTATCTACCTACCTCTCCTACCTTCCCCTTTCCCTCCAATCCCTTTCCTTCCCCTTCCTCTCATACCCCTCCATTCCTTCCTTCCTCGTCATCATCATCATCATCATCATCATCATCACCCTTTCCCTATGACGTCACCACCGAGAAAAAAACAAGTAAAGAAGAAAAAAACAAGAAGAAATAAGGAAAAAGGTCAAAGTTAAAAAAATTGAATAAGAAAAATCAATAGTGAAATAAAAGCCAGAAAACGAGTAAAATAATAAAGAAGAAGGAGAAGAACAACAAATACAAGAAAACAAGAAGAACGAAAAAAAAAAAATCCATGCAGGAAAAAAGGAAAAAAGGTAAAAAAAAGAAAATCGTGCTCCTATTTTGTGGGCGGACTCGGCTCCTTGAATGTAAATCAGGCGGCGTATTGTCAACAGGTGCGCGCGGACAGGTAAAGAGGAGGGGGTGAGGTGAGGTGAGGCTACAGCGTGAAGGAGGTGGTGATGACGAGGACTGGTTGTGGTGTTAGTGGTGGTGATATTACGTAGCGGTGTTAGTGGTGATGGGTGATGACTGGAATGGAGATGAGTGGAGTGGTGACTGACTACAAGGTGTGGCTATGTTATGAGGTTAATGAATGGTTAAGAGAGGGATGGGGAGAGTGAGTGTGAATGTGATTGTCGTGTGTGTGTGTGTGTGTGTGTGTGTGTGTGTGTGTATTATCCGTGAACATTTCGAATCACACACATACACACACACACGGACAAAGTTATCTCGCTCCTAAACTAATTCGGTACAATTCGGCACATCAATGGAAAAAAAAATTAATGCGAAACACAGTCGAAACAAAAACTCACCGGCGCTGGATGGATTTTTATGGCTCGTTCAGCGCGGCCAAACTCGGCGAGGCGGCCCCTGAAAAATTAAGCAAGAAAACATTGGCGTAATTAATGACTTTTTCCGTGTTATTATTAGTATTAGAATTATTATTAGGAGTAGTAAAGTTGTAGTAGTAGTAGTAGTAGCAGTAGTAGTAGTAGTAGTAGTAATAGTAGTAGTAGTAGTAGTAGTAATAGTAGTAGTAATGGTTTTAGTAGTAACAGCAGTATGGTGGTGATAATGGTGATGGTGACCGTAGTGGTGATAAAGTTATGGTGATGGTAGTGAAGCTCGTGGTAGTGATATGTCGGCAGTGGTGGAGTCGGTAGTGGTGATTAATGGTACTGGTAGTGGTGGTGATGGTTGAGGTAGTGTTGACGATAGAGGTGGTGGTGGTGATGGTGGTGGTGTATAGATAGAATGGCAGAGAGAGAGAGAGAGAGAGAGAGAGAGAGAGAGAGAGAGAGAGAGAGAGAGAGAGAGAGAGAGAGAGAGAGAGAGAGAGAGAGAGAGAGAGAGAGAGAGAGAGAGAGAGAGAGAGAGAGAGAGAGAGAGAGAGAGAGAGAGAGAGAGAGAGAGAGAGAGAGAGAGATTTACATAGATTTACATAGAAAATCATACCACACAGACCCCATGGTCCAGACTTGGTGGTCTGCCCTTAAACCTAAGTGATTTTACATTAATCAGAAGACTCCAAAACGTTGCATTTCTACTCTAGTTGGTATTAAGTTGAAGGAAGTGACGGTCGAGCTTATTTTTGACAGAGTCAATCGTGTTACACTGGACCACTGATGGTGGGAGCTTATTCCATTCTCGCACTACAACGTTGGTGAAGAAAAATTTGGTGCAGTCTGAATTTACTTGTCTCCATCTGAGTTTTACGACATTGCTCCTCGTGCGCAAAGTGTCATCGATCATAAACAATGTTGATCTGTCTATATTCGTGAAACCATTAAGTATTTTAAAACATTCGATCAGTTTTCCTCGGAGGCGACGTTTCTCAAGAGAGAACATGTTAAGGGTGGAAAGCCTTTCTTCGTAGGATTTGTTGCGCAAGGAAGGGATCATTTTTGTTGCCCGACGCTGAACACCTAATTTAGCAATGTCCTTTGCATAGTGGGGAGACCAAAACTGTACCGCATATTCCAAGTGGGGTCTGACTAAACTGTTGTAGAGCTGGAGTATTACATTTTTATTCTTAAATAAAAAGTTTCTTTTAATGAAGCCCAACGTTCTGTTCGCTTTATTTGCTGCATCGATGCATTGCTGTGAGAATTTGAGGTTTGACGCGGTTTTGACCCCCAAGTCCTTGACGCATTGAACGCTTTTGAGTTTACCGCCGCGCATTTCGTAATCGAACTTATTATTCCTCGTTCCAACTTGAAGGACCTGGCACTTGTCTACGTTAAAGTGCATCTCCCATCTATCCGACCAAGCTGAAATTTTGTGCAAATCCTCTTGGAGGAGAGAGAGAGAGAGAGAGAGAGAGAGAGAGAGAGAGAGAGAGAGAGAGAGAGAGAGAGAGAGAGAGAGAGAGAGAGAGAGAGAGAGAGAGAGAGAGAGAGAGAGAGAGAGAGAGAGAGAGAGAGAGAGAGAGAGAGAGAGAGAGAGAGAAGAGAAGAGAAGATAAGAGAAGGGAAATGAGAGAAGAGGAAAGGAAAAGATGAGAAAAAAGAGAAGAGAGAGAGAGAGAGAGAGAGAGAGAGAGAGAGAGAGAGAGAGAGAGAGAGAGAGAGAGAGAGAGAGAGAGAGAGAGAGAGAGAGAGAGATTAGCTCAGAGATACCCTGGAGATACCTTTTATTTCCCTCCTTTCCTTCCTTCCTCACATGTCTTCCCTTCCTTACCGTTTGATGTTTTCTCTCTTCCTTTTCCTCCTTTTCCCCCCCTTTCCTCCTCCCCTCCTCCTTCTCTCCATCACTTTTTGTTATTTTCCTTTTTCAGTCCTACTTTTTTTTATTCCTTACTTCCTTCCTCCTTCACCTCCCTACTTCCTTATTATATCTCTCCCTTACTTATTTACTTCCTTCCTTCCTTCCTTCTATACTCGCCTCACAGTTCCCTAATCCCTTTCTTTCTTACTTCCTTTTTCCTCCTTTACTTTCTTTTTTTCCCCCTTAGTTTCTCCTTTTCCTGGTTTCTTCCTCCCTTTTCCTTTTCCTCCATTTTCAGCTTTTATCCCTCTCTCCATTATTGGCGTTCCTTCTTCTTTTCCTCAGTCCCCTTGTCCCGCCTCTCTTATTATCCACCATTTCACTTTCTCTATCGTCCACTTTCTCTCTCTCTTCCCTACACTTTTTTCTCTCCCTCCAATCACACATTTTTCCGTAACTTTCCAATTATTTTCTCTCTTTTTTTTCTTCCACTAACAGCTCCCTTTTTTCCTTCCCTCTCTTTCTCTTCCTCCTCGCATTTACACTTTCCTTTACCACCTTCCCTTTCAGTTTCTTTCCTCCACTTCTTCTCTCCTTCCACTTCCAGCTCCATTTTTTCTCCTTTCCTTTCTATTACCTCTTCCGCCGGTGACGTCACGGCCGTAACCTCGGGGCAAATACCAGTGTTATTATTCTAATTCATATATTTCGCACAATACTTAAGATGGTGGGAGTAAACATTTATTGAAGGGAAAAATGCTCACTTCTTACCCCACAGGGCCGTTATTTTAAACGTATCGAGCTGCCTTTACGACTATTCCCAAGGCCGCGGAGAAGCTTGGCCAAGTTGTCACGGGTGACTTTACCATTCATGACGCTGAAGGCGTGTACAGCCATCACTACGATCACAAAACAGTCCGTGAATACCCCGGCAACTTCAACGAGAGGCTTTTCAAACAGGCGAGCCGAGGCGAAGATAACTTTATAAATAAGACCTTCCATCCAGCCAATCAGATCCCGTAGCTAAGCACACCCTCCCTCCATCAAGCCAATCAGCTCCCGTAGCTAACATCTCCCTCCCTCCATCCAGCCAATCAGCTCCCGTAGCGATCTTCACTACAAAAGGTGCAACTAGCTCTAGATTCAGCCCTATGCAATGTCAACTCTGTGCTCCCTAAAACGGCATATCGCAAACCGAGGTGATGTGGTAAATCTCGACCCTATGTAGGGTAAGAAAAAGAAGGGTGACTCCATCTCAAGAAATCAAAATTGCGTGGCTGATCCCCAAGGCCAGGCGAGCCTCAGAACCTTAGACACACACACACACACACACACACACACACACACACACACACACACACACACATACACACAGAGGATAATGAGGCAGGGGACTAATGGACTAACGCTCTGCCGTGACAGGATAGGGAGGCTTCCTCCAATAAGGAACAACAAGAGGAGGAAGGCCTCCCAGAGGAGTTGAAGCAACTCCAGGGCCGCTGCCGAAGCTGATGTCGGTCTGCTCCTGCTGCGACAGGAAAGTTCTCGCGTGTTATTCGCCTAGCTCACGCAGCACGCACGCACTCACCCCCAACGCACGCCAGCACGAACTCACTCCCAACGCACGTTCGCTCGCACTCACCCCCAACGCACGCACGCACGCACATACGCAAGCACACACGCACGAACGATTGGACGCACAAGCACGCACTCACCCCCTACCCACGCTCGCACGCACGAACACGAGCATACACACGCAAGACCGGACGGACGAACACACGCGCGCACGCCCCCTGCCCCCACGCACGCTCGCACGCACGAACACGAATACACACGCACGAAGGAACGGATGAACACACGCTCGCACGCACGAATACGAGTACACACGCACGAAGGAACGGACGAACACACGCTCGCACGCACCCAACCCCAGCGCACGCACGCACCCACGAACACCACAACACACACGCCCGAAGGAACAGCTCACCACACTCTCGCACGAACACGAGCATACACACGCACGAAGGAACGGACGAACACGCTCGCACGCACGAACACGAGTATACATACCCACGAAGGAACGGACGAACACACGCTCGCAGGCACTGACCGCCCAACGCACGCAGCACACAAGCACTCACACACGCAAGCACGCACACAATCACGTACCCACGCATGCACACGCACGCAAGCACACACACTCACGTACAGACGCACGCACCCACGCAAGCATGCAGGCAGGCACGCACGCACACACACAAGCAAGCACGCAGCCACGCACGAAAAAACGCACGAACTCACGCAAGTACGTAAGCACGCACGCACGCACGCAAGCACGCACGAAGGCACGGACACTCTGATGACGACCCAGGCAACAAGGCACCCTGACACTCCCTGGACACTCTCTGAACAATGGATGGACACTCTGAAGACGACCCACGCATCTAGCATTAAGGCCTTAGGTGTTGTGTGTTGGGTAGGGTTGCTGACTCCTCTGGGGTGAAGGAGACTCATCCTGAGCAGCATACAGCACCAAGATAAGGCGATACAGCTACCCAACACAAGGAAACGGAAAATAAAGAAAATAACACCGAAGAATTAAGATTACAATATAAAGAACACAAAAATAAAGAAGTGATAGAAACGCAAAATCAAGAGAAGGAAAAAAATCTAGTAGAGTAAGTCCTTTGGTGCTGTGTGTTGGGTAGGGTTGCTGACTTCTCTGGGGTGAGGGAGACTCATCCTGAGCAGCATACAGCACCAAGATAGGGCGATACAGCTAGCCTGCACAACATCAGGAAACGTAAAATAAATAAAAATATCATCGAAGAATGGATATTACTGAAAAAGGAACACGATAATAAAGAAGTTGTAGAAAAACATCATGAAAGTAAAAACCAATCATTGGGGCAAGCATTAAGGCCTTTGGTGTTGTGTGTTGGGTAGGGTTGCTGACTCCTCTGGGGTGAGGGAGACTCATCCTGAGCAGCATACAGCACCAAGATAAGGCAATATAGCTAGCCAACACAACACCAGGAAACGAAAAATAATGATAAAGAACACCGAAGAATGGATATTACTGAAAAGGAACACGAGAATAAAGAAGTGATAGAAACACAACATCATGAAAGTGAAACAACTCATTGTGGCAAGCATTAAGGCCTTTGGTGTTGTGTGTTGGGTAGGGTTGCTGACTCCTCTGGGGTGAGGGAGACTCATCCTGAGCAGCATACAGCACCAAGATAAGGCGATACAGCTAGCCTGCACAACACCAGGGAACGAAAAAAAATATAATAATAACACCGAAAAATGGATATAACAAAAAAAAAAAAAAAACATCACGAGAAAAATAAAGTGATAGAAACAACATCAAGAAAAGGGAAAAATATCTAGCATTAAGGCTTTAGGTGTTGTGTGTTGGGTAGGGTTGCTGACTCCTCTGGGGTGAGGGAGACTCATCCTGAGCAGCATACAGCACCAAGATAAGGCGATACAGCTAGCCTGCACAACGCCAGGAAACGGAAAATTAAATACCGAAGAAACGATATTACAGAAAAAGAATACGAAAATAAAAAAAAAGGCATGGAAACACAACATGGACTGACACTCTGATGACGACCCACGCAACAAGGCCCCCTGACACTCCCTGGACACTCTCTGAACAATGGACGGACACTCTGATGACGACCCACGCAACAAGGCCCCTGACACTCCCTGGACACTCTCTGAACAATGGACGGACACGCTGATGACGACCCACGCAACAAGGCCCCTGACACTCCCTGGACACTCTCTGAACAATGGACGGACACGCTGATGACGACCCACGCAACAAGGCCCCCTGACACTCCCTGGACACTCTCTGAACAATGGACGGACACGCTGATGACGACCCACGCAACAAGGCCCCTGACACTCCCTGGACACTCTGAACACTGCCCTGACCATTTGCAACAAAAAATCTCCTCACGACGTAACCTAAAAAGGACAAAATCCCCCCCGACAAAAAAAAAAGTAGTAAACTTTCCAAACTATAACGAAATAGTTGTCACCAACAAGACATCAAAATAAAGAAGCCATAAAAAAGAAAAAGAAAAAAAGCAACAAAGAAATCAACTCAAGCAGTAGTAAAAAAAAAAGACCTAACAAATCTAAAAAGGTCAACTCCTGATCAGTCAAAAAATAGAAAACTAAAAACATATAATGCCAAAATGTAACGAAACGTATCAACTCAAAACCAAGAAAGAAAAGTAAAAAAAAGAAAAAAAAAATAACCATAAATCAAATCAACACAAAAAAAAAACGAAACTGAGGAGAACTAAACCTAAGAGAAAAGAGAAAACCGGCAGCGGCTTGATTATCTTTGGCTTCAGCCTGGCTTAGATGGACAGACGAAGGAACACAGAAAGACAAGAATAAAGGGATGAACTGAAGTGTTAGAGAAAGAAGAAAGAAAATAATATTATTATAAAGAAAAAAATTATAGGAGAGAGGGAAGAATGGAGGGAAGGATGAAAAAAATGAAGAAAGAAAGGAAGAAAACTATAAAGAATAGGAGAAAGGGAGGAAGTAAACAAAGAAGGCAACAAAGCAGATGTAGATTCAGAAAAAAATATACAGATGGACGGAATGAGATGAAAGGAAGAAAGAAAGGAAGAAAAATAGTTGCCAGGGTGGGATGCTGACGCTGGCTTAGTGTTCAGGGTGAAATGCTGACCCTGGCTAATTGTTCAGGGTGAGATGCTGACCCTGGATTAGTGTTCAGGGTGGGATGCTGACCCTGGATTAGTGTTCAGGGTGGGATGCTGACGCTGGCTTAGTGTTCAGGGTGAAATGCTGAAAGTGTTCAGGGTGGGATGCTGACCCTGGATTAGTGTTCAGGGTGGGATGCTGACCCTGGATTAGTGTTCAGGGTGGGATGCTGACCCTGGATTAGTGTTCAGGGTGGGATGCTGACCCTGGATTAGTGTTCAGGATGGGATGCTGACCCTGGATTAGTGTTCAGGGTGGGATGCTGACCCTGCATTGGTGTTCAGGGTGGGATGCTGACCCTGGATTAGTGTTCAGGGTGGGATGCTGACCCTGCATTAGTGTTCAGGGTGGGATGCTGACCCTGGATTAGTGTTCAGGGTGGGATGCTGACCCTGGATTAGTGTTCAGGGTGGGATGCTGACCCTGGATTAGTGTTCAGGGTGGTATGCTGACCCTGGAATAGTGTTCAGGGTGGGATGCTGACCCTAGATTAGTGTTCAGGGTGAGATGCTGACCCTGGATTAGTGTTCAGGGTGGGATGCTGACCCTGGATTAGTGTTCAGGGTGGGATGCTGAACCTGGATTAGTGTTCAGGGTGGGATGCTGACCCTGGATTAGTGTTCAGGGTGGGATGCTGACCCTGCATTAGTGTTCAGGGTGGGATGCTGACCCTGGATTAGTGTTCAGGGTGGGATGCTGACCCTGGATTAGTGTTCAGGGTGGGATGCTGACCCTGGCTTAGTGTTCAGGGTGGGATGCTGACCCTGCATTAGTGTTCAGGGTGAGATGCTGACCCTGGATTAGTGTTCAGGGTGGGATGCTGACCCTGGATTAGTGTTCAGGGTGAGATGCTGACCCTGGATTAGTGTTCAGGGTGAGATGCTGACCCTGGATTAGTGTTCAGGGTGAGATGCTGACCCTGGCTTAGTGTTCAGGGAGGGATGCTGACCCTGGCTTAGTGTTCAGGGTGGGATGCTGACCCTGCATTAGTGTTCAGGGTGAGATGCTGACCCTGGATTAGTGTTCAGGGTGGGATGCTGACCCTGGATTAGTGTTCAGGGTGGGATGCTGACCCTGCATTATTGTTCAGGGTGAGATGCTGACCCTGGATTAGTGTTCAGGGTGAGATGCTGACCCTGGATTAGTGTTCAGGGTGGGATGCTGACCCTGCATTAGTGTTCAGGGTGGGATGCTGACCCTGGATTAGTGTTCAGGGTGGGATGCTGACCCTGGATTAGTGTTCAGGGTGGGATGCTGACCCTAGATTAGTGTTCAGGGTGGGATGCTGACCCTGGATTAGTGTTCAGGGTGGGATGCTGACCCCAGATTAGTGTTCAGGGTGAGATGCTGACCCTGGATTAGTGTTCAGGGTGGGATGCTGACCCTGGATTAGTGTTCAGGGTGAGATGCTGACCTGGCTTAGTGTTCAGGGTGAGATGCTGACCCTGGATTAGTGTTCAGGGTGGGATGCTGACCCTGGATTAGTGTTCAGGGTGGGATGCTGACCCTGCATTAGTGTTCAGGGTGGGATGCTGACCCTGGATTAGTGTTCAGGGGGGGATGCTGACTCTGGCTTAGTGTTCAGGGTGGGATGCTGACCCTGGATTAGTGTTCAGGGTGAGATGCTGACCCTGGCTTAGTGTTCAGGGTGGGATGCTGACCCTGGCTTAGTGTTCAGGGTGAGATACTGACCCTGGATTAGTGTACAGGGTGGGATGCTGACCCTGGCTTAGTGTTCAGGGTGGGATGCTGACCCTGGCTTAGTGCTCAGGGTGGGATGCTGACGACAGTAGGAGCCTGTGGCGGGGGTGACGTTCGAGGGACAGTAGGATGCGGTGTCGGGGGTGGCGTGCGAATGACAGAATGAGGCGGTTGCGGGGGTGCCGTGCGAGGGACAGGAGCAGGCGGTGGCGGGGTTGGCGTGAGAGGGACAGGAGGAAACGTTGGAGGTGGTGGCGTGCGAAGGACAGGAGGAGGCAGTGCCGAGGATGTCGTGGGAGGGATAAGATAAGGCGGTGGCGGGGGTGGCGTGCTAGAGACAGAAGGAGGCGGCGGCGCGGGTGGCGAGCAAATGACTGGAAGAGGCGGTGGCGGGGGTAGCGTGCGAGGGACAGGAGGAGGCGGCGGCGGGGTTGGCGTGCGAGGGACAGGAGGAAGCGTTGGCAGTGGTGACGTGCAAAGGACAGGAGGAGGCGGTGGCGGGGATGGCGTGCGAGGAACAGAATGAGGCGGTGGCGGAGTTAGCGTTAGAAAATAGGAGGTGGCGGTTGCGGGGGTGATGCTCGAAAGACAGGAACAGGCGGTGGAGGGGGTGGCGTGCAAGGATGGCGTGCGAGGGACAGGAGGAGGTGGTGGCGGGGGTGGCGTGCAAGGGACAGAAGGAGGCGGTGGCGGGGGGTGGCGTGCCTGGTAGAGGATGAGGCGGTGTCGGGGATGGCGTGCGTGGGAGAGGATGAAGCGTTGGCGGGGGTGGCGTGAGGGGGGCAAGAGGAGGAGGTGGAGGTGGAGGCGTGCGAGTGAAAGGAGGAGGCAGCAGCGGGGGTGGCATGCGAGGGAAAGGAAGAAGCGGTGGCGGGGATGGCGTGCGAGTGAAAGGAGGAGGCAGCAGCGGGGGTGGCGTGCGAGGGAAAGGAAGAGGCGGTGGCGGGGCTGGCGTGCGAGGGAAAGGAGGAGGCAGCAGCGGGGGTGGCGTGCGAGGGAAAGGAAGAGGCGGTGGCCGGGATGGCGTGCGAGAGAAAGGATGAGGCGGTGGCCGGGATGGCGTGCGAGGGAAAGGAAGAGGCGGTGGCGGGGATGGCGTGCGAGGGAAAGGAAGAGGCGGTGGCGGGGATGGCGTGCAAGGGAAAAGAGGAGGCGGTGGCGGGGATGGCGTGCGAGGGAAAGGAGGAGGCGGTGGCGGGGGTGGCATGCGAGGGAAAGGAAGAGGCGGTGGCGGGGATGGCGTGCGAGGGAAAGGAGGAGGCGGTAGCGGGGATGGCGTGCGAGGGAAAGGAGTAGGCGGTGGCGGTAGTGGCGTGCGAGGGGAAGAAGGAGGCGGTGGCGGGGGTGTCGAGCGAGGGGAAGGAGGAGGCGGTGGCGGGGGAGGCGTGTGAGGGGAAGGAGGAGGCGGTGGCGGGGATGGCGTGCGAGGGAAAGGAGGAGGCGGTGGCGGCGTTCGATAGATAGGAGGAGGCGGTGGCGGGGGTGGCGTGCGAGGGAGAGGAGGAGGCGATGGCCGGGTTGGCGTGCGAGGCTCAGGAGGAGGCGGTGGCTGGGGTGGCTTGCGAGGGAGAGGAGTAGGCGGTGGCGGGGGTGGCGTGCAAAGGGATAGGAGGAGGCGGTGGGGGGGTGGCGTGGGATAGACAGGAGGAAGCGGTGGCGGGAATGGCGTAGGAAGAAAAGGATTAGGCGGTGGATGGGTTGGCGTGCGAGGGCCAAGAGGAGGCGGTGGCCGTGTTGACGTGCGAGGGACAGGAGGAGGCGGTGGCTGGGGTGGCGTTCGAGGGACAGTAGGAGGCGGTGGCGGGGATGGCGTGGGAGGGACAGGAGGAAGCGGTGGCGGGGGGGGTGCGTGCGTCGAACAGTAGGAGCCTGTGGCGGGGGTGATGTTCGAGGGACAGTAGGAGGCGGTGTCGGGGACGGCAGGCGAAGGACAATAGGAGGCGGTGGCGGGGTCGGCATGCGAAGAACAGGATGAGGCGGTGGCGGGTGTGGCGTGGGAAGAACAGGACGAGGCGGTGGCGGGGGTGGCGTGCGAAGAACAGGATGAGGCGGTGGCGGGGTTAGCGTGCGAAGAACAGGAAGAGGCGGTGGCGGGGGTGGCGTGCGAAGAACAGGATGAGGCGGTGGCGGGGGTGGCGTGCGAGGAACAGGATGAGGCGGTGGCGGGGGTGGCGTGCGAAGAACAGGACGAGGCGGTGGCGGGGGTGGCGTTCGAAGAACAGGACGAGGCGGTGGCGGGGGTGGCGTGCGAAGAACAGGACGAGGCGGTGGCGGGGGTGGCGTGCGAAGAACAGGACGAGGCGGTGGCGGGGTTAGCGTGCGAAGAACAGGATGAGGCGGTGGCGGGGTTGGCGTGCGAAGAACAGGATGAGGCGGTGGCGGGGTTAGCGTGCGAAGAACAGGATGAGGCGGTGGCGGGGTTAGCGTGCGAAGAACAGGATGAGGCGGTGGCGGGGTTAGCGTGCGAAGAACAGGACGAGGCGGTGGCGGGGGTGGCGTGCGAAGAACAGGACGAGGCGGTGGCGGGGGTGGCGTGCGAAGAAAAGGATGAGGCGGTGGCGGGGGTGGCGTGCGAAGAACAGGACGAGGCGGTGGCGGGGGTGGCGTGCGAAGAACAGGACGAGGCGGTGGCGGGGGTGGCGTGCGAAGAACAGGACGAGGCGGTGGTGGGGGTGGCGTGCGAAGAACAGGACGAGGCGGTGGCGGGGTTGGCGTGAGACGGACAGGAAGAGGCTGTGGCCGGGTTGGCGTGCGAGGGACATGAGGAGGCGGTTGCGGGGATGGCGTGCGAGGGACAGGAGGAGGTGATGGCGAGGTTGGCGCTCGAGGGACAGGAGGAGGCGGTGGCGAGGTTGGCGTTCGAGGGATAGGAGGAGGCGGTGGCGAGGCTGGCGTTCGAGGGACTGGAGAAGGCGTTCCGGGAGTAGCGTTTGAATGACAGGAGGCGGTGGCAGGGGTTGAGTGCGATGGACAGGAGGAGGCGGTGGCTTGGTAGGCGCTCGAAAGACAGTAGGAGGTGGCGGATCTTACGTTCGAGGGACAGGAGGAGGCGGTGGCGTGGTTGGCGTGCGATGGACAGGGAGTGGCGGCGGCGGTTGTGGCGTGAGAAGGAGAAGAGGAGTCGGTGTCGGGGGTGGCGAGTGAATGACTGGAGGAAGCGGTGGCGTGCAAAGGACAGGAGGAGGCGGCGGTGGGGTTGGCGAGCGAATGACTGGAGGAGGCGGTGGCCTGGGCGGCGTGTGAGGGACAGGAGGAGGCGGTGGCTGGGGTGGCGTGCGAGGGACAGGAGGAGGAGGTGGCGGGGTTGGCGTGCGAGGGACAGGAGGAGGCAGCGGCAGGGTTGGCGTGTGAGGGACAGGAGGAAGCGGTGGCGGGGGTGGCATGCGAGGTACAGGAGGAGGCTGTGGCGTGTGGTGGCTGGGGTGGCGGAGGAAAAACGAGGAGGTGGTGGTCGGGTTGGCGGGTGAGGGACAGAGGAGGAGGTGGCTGCTGGCGTTCGAGGGACAGCAGGAGGAGGTGGCGGGTGGGGTTGAGGGACAGTAGCGCGGTGGCGCGTTGGTTGGAGGGACAGAGCGGTGTGGGTGGCGTGCGAGGGACAGTAGGAGGTTGTAGCGGAGGTGACGTTCGATATAGAAAAATAGGAAAAAATAGCAATCGCGTTCGGTACGTAATGAATGGCCAACAACTTTCTGCAGTAAGTAAAGAAAATGATCTTGGAATCACTATATCAAGCGATTTAAAGCCCAGTCAGCATTGTTCAGAGGTAGTTAAAATTGCAAACAAATTGGTTGGCTTCATCGGACGAGTCTTTAATAATAAATCGTAAAAAGTAATATTAAAACTGTATAATTCGTTGGTTCGACCCCGTCTAGAGTACTGTGTACAGTTTTGGTCTCCCTACTACAGAAAAGACATAGATAAGTTGGAACGGGTCCAACGAAGAGTAACAAAGATGATTCCTAGGTTGAGAAATTTGTCATATGAACAAAGACTTAAAGAAGTAAATTTATTCAGTCTATCAAAACGAAGAATGCGAGGCGATCTAATAGAAGTGTTTAAAATGTTTAAAGGATTCAGTGATATTAATGCGGATGATTACTTTACAATTGATCGATCAAATAGAACAAGAAGAAATCACAATTTGAAGATAAGTGGTAAAAGATTATCGTCGCACGAAGCTAAACACTTCTTCTTCAATCGAGTTGTTAATGTTTGGAACTCTCTACCTTGTGATGTTGTTGACAGTACAACAGTTACGGCCTTCAAGAATAGATTAGACAAGTGTTTTGAATCCAACCAGCAACTAAGATATTACTCAGTGTCGTAATAACGTTAAGTTCTTTCGAATACTGGTGTCCTTGTCCGCTTTTATCGCCCGGTTAGTGGTAGCAGTAATGGTAGTTCTTTTCTCTTTCCTACATAAATTCCATGCAGTTTTTCCATGCTGCATGATTCTTTTTCCTTTCCTGCCAGCTTTGGCTGGAGGGATGGGGGGTTGGGGAGGAGCCTTCGCCTTTGCTGTCCTTCATCTTCCACCTTTGATTAGATAGTTAGTGTAGCTTGTCATAAACAACCTCATAAGGACCAGCAGGTCTGTTGTTGTTTGTTCTTCCTTTGTGTTTCTTTGTGTTGTCCCTCGAAATCCACCCCAGCCACCGCCTCCTCTTGTCCCTCGCACGCCACCCCCGCCACCGCCTCCTCCTGTCCCTCGTACGCCATCCCCGCCACCGCCTCCTCTGTCCCTCGAACTCCACCCCAGCCACCGCCTCCTCTTGTCCCTCGCACGCCACCCCCGCCACCGCCTCCTCCTGTTCCTCGTACGCCATCCCCGCCACCGCCTCCTCCTGTCCCTCACACGCCAACCCCGCCACCTCCTTCTATTTTCCTTCGCTCATATTCGCCTCCTACTGCCCCTCGCACTCTACCTCCGCCACCGCTTCCTCCAGTCATTCGCTCGCCACCCCAGCTACCACCTCCTCTTGTCCCTCGCTCGCCGCCCCGGCCACCTCCTCCTCCTGTCCTTTGCACGCCACCCCCGTCATCCCTTCCTCCTGTACCTCGGACGCTAACCCTGCCACCGACTCCTCTAGTCCTTCTCATGCCCAACCGCCGCCGCCTCTCCCTGTCCCTGGCACGCCACCCCCGCCACCGCCTCCTCCTGTTCCTCGCACGCCACCCACGTCACCGCCTCCTCCTGTCACTCACACGCCACCTACCCCACCGCCTCCTCCTGTCCCTCGCTCGCCACCCACGCCACCGCCTCCTCCTGTCCCTCGAAAGCCACCCAAGCAACTGCCTCCTCCTGTCCCTCGAACGTCACCCACGCCAGAACATCCTCCTCTCCCTCGCACGCCAACCCGGCCACCGCCTCCTACTGTCCCACGCACGCCATCCCCGCCGCCGCCTTCTCCTGTCCCTCGCACGCCATCCTCTCTTCACCGTCTCCTCCTGTCCCTCGAACGCCAGCCTCGCCACCGCCTCCTCCTGTCCCTTGAACGCCAAACTCGCCACCGCCTCCTCCTGTCCCTCGAACGCCAACCTCGCCACCGCCGCATCCTGTCCCTTGAACGCCAACCTCGCCACCGCCTCCTCCTGTTCCTCGAACGCCAACCAGGCCACCGCCTCCTCCTCTCCCTTGAACGCCACCCACGCCACCGCCTCCTCATGTCCCTCGCACACCACCCCCGCCACCGCCTCCTCCTGTCCCTCGCACGCCACCACCGCCACCGCCTCCTCCTGTCCCTTGCACGCCATAACCGCCACGGCCTCCTTCTGTCCCTCGAACGCTAACCCCGCCACCGCCTCATCCTGTTCCTTGCACGCCGCCCCCACCACCGCCTCCTCCTGTTCCTCATACTCCACCCCAGCCACCGCCTCCTCCTGTCCCTCACACGCCAACCCCTCCACCTACTCATATTTTCCTTCGCTCGCCAAACCCGCCGCCGCCTCCTACTGTCCCTCGCACCCCACCTCCGCCTCCGCTTCCTCCAGTCATTCGCTCGCCATCCCAGCCACCGCCTCCTCCTGTCCATCGCACGCTGCCCCGGCCACCTCCTCCTCCTGTCCGTTGCACGCTACCCCCGTCATCCCTTCTTCCTGTCCCTCGGACGCTAACCCCGCCACCGACTCCTCTTGTCCTTCTCACGCAACAACCGCCGCCGCCTCTCACTGTCCCTCGCACGCCACCCCCGCCACCGCCTCCTCCTGTCCCTCGCACGTAATACCCGCCACCTCCTTCTCTCTTTCGATCGCCTACCCATCCACCGCTTCATTCTTTCACACGCACGCAACCCCTGTCACCGCCTCTTGTCATTTGAACGCTAACCCCGGAACCGCCTCCTCCTGTCCATCGAACGCCAACCTCGCCACCGCCTCCTCCTGTCCCTCGCACGCCAACCTCGCCACCGCCACCTCCTGTCTCTCGAACGCCAACCTCGCCACCGCCTCCTCCTCTCCCTCGCACGGCAACCTCGCCACCGCTTACTCCTGTCCCTAGAACGCCAACCTCGCCACCGCCTCCTCCTGTTCCTCGAACGCCAACCTCGCCAACGCCTCCTTCTGTCCCTCGCACGTTATCCCCGCCACCTCCTCTTCCTGTCCCTTGCACTTCACTCCCGCCACCGACTCCTCCTCTCTTTCAAAGGCCACCACCGCCACTCCTTCATCCTTTCCTACGCACGCCACCTCCGGCACCGGCTCCTTTTGTCCCTTCCACGCCACCCCCGCCACAACCTCCTCCAGTCCCTCGCACGCCATCCCCGCAACCGCCTCTTCCTTTCCCTCGCACGCCACCCCCTCCACCGCCTCCTCCTGTCCCTCGCACTCCACCCCCGCCACCGCCTGCTCCTGTCTTTCGAACGTCACCCCCGCCATCGCCTCCTCCTGTTTTCGCACGCTAAATCCGCCACCGCCTCATTCTGTTCCTCGCACGCCATCAACGCCACCGCCTCCTTCTGTCCCTCGCACGCCATCCCCGCCGCCGCCTCGTCCTGTCTCTCGCACGCCACCCCCGCCAGCGTCTCCTCCAGTCATTCGCTCGCCACCCCCGCCACCGCCTCCTCCTGTTCCTCACACGCCGACCCGGCCACCGCCTCCTCCTCTCCCTCCCACGCCATCCTCGCCACCGCCTATTCCTGTCCCTCACTTCCCACCCCCGCCACCGTCTCCTCCTGTCCCTCGCACGGCACCCACGCCTCCGCCTCCTCCTCTCCCTTGCACGATCCTACGCCACCGCCTCTTCCTTTCCCTCGCACGCCACCCCCGCCACCGCCTCATCCTTTCCCATGCACGATCCTCCGCCACTACCTCTTCCTTTCCCTCGCAAGACACCCCCGCCGCCGCCTCCTCCTTTCCCTCGCACGCCACCCCCGCCACAGCCTACTCCTTTCCCTCGCACGTTATCCTCGCCACCGCCTCCTCCTTTCCCTCGCACTCCACGCCCGCCACCGCCTCCTACTGTCCTTCGCACGTCACCCCCGCCGACGCCTCCTATTGTCCCTCGCACGCGATCCTCGCAACCGCCTCCTACTGGCCCTCGCAGCCCACCCCCGCCACCGCCTCCTCTTTTCCCTCGCACGCCACCCCCACCACCGCCTCCTAATGTCCCTCGAACGCCACCCCCGCTACCGCTTCCCTCTTTCCCTCGCACGCCACCACCGCCGCCGCCTTGCAGGCGTGAACTAAGCAAGCATATAACAAGTTCCATTACCAAGGAAGCTGAACTGATGCTTCTGCATGCACATGTAGTGAGATATCTTGGGCAAAGTAATATACACACAAATTATCTGGGAAGCAGGAGTAGGTAGGAAGACACCTACCAAATGGACGTGAGCTACTCACGGTGAGGATATATGGGAAGCGAGGAGGGTGCTGAAGACCTTCAAAGACCCTTCCCATGTCCTCACTAACCGTTTCCCTTTTGCCTCATCAATACCAGAGAGTGCAAGGCGCCAGACGTGATGCTATCATTTTATAATTCCATGGTAAGACCGCACCTCGAGTATGCAGTACAGTTCTGGTCTCCTAATTACAGAAAGGACATTGTTTTACTGGAAAGGATTCAACAACGCG
>NC_066561.1:11316195-11321195 GCF_024679095.1 Eriocheir sinensis | reverse complement strand
CAGTTATTCATTGTTTTAGTTCTCTCTTATTGAAATAGTCGTGACCTATATTTTGTTCTCCCTCTCTTTTTGCATCATTCCTTGGAACGTTATTCATATTCCCATTTCTTCCTTTCTAAATATCCTTCCTTCATTTATTTCTCCCAATAACTATCTTATTCTCCTACCTTCCTTCCTTCCTTCTTCCCTCCCTTTCTTAATTTGTATCTTTCCTCCTTTTTCTTTTACTTAGATTCTTTCTTTCATCCTTTCTTTATTTTTTTTTCTCATTTTGACTTATTCGATGTTTTTATCTTTTTCTCATTATTTCAATCCCTCTTCTCTCGTCTCCGTTTACCGTTTACCGTTGATGAGGTTTCGGGCCCCGCTCCGCTGCTGGTGCATGGCTCTGCGAGGGCCGTCAACAATTATGATGTTAGCCTCGATAACAATCCCCGATGCACTTATTCAGAGCGTCGTAGTGAGTGAGTGAGTCGTGATTGCTTTCATGAATAACCTACTGATGTCCTTTTGATAAAACTTGGCATCATCAAAGTCACTTGGCCGTGTTTGGGTTCACACTAAATTATTTCCAACACACTGAACATTTAACACACAATTTGTCTTTGAGTACAGACACTAATTAATAGCCATGATCGGTAATGTTACAAATTCTCTCAATTTCGGTTTGAAGTACTACACAACACTGGTCATTCACTGAGTGGTTGATTTCAGGCTTCGTGTACTTCACACAGTTTATGTATTTCTTCTCAGCAACGGAACAATCCTTTGATTTGTGATCGTCAGTGCATTTGAAACATTTTGGGGCCTTTCCATTGCTCTTAACAGTACAGTTGACCTCAAAATGGCCGTATCTCTGACAATGATAGCAAATAATTGCACGGAATCTGTCTCTCACTGCGTATATTCTCCATTCTAATTACAACTTGTCATGATTCTTGTGAGTCAGCTCTCTCACAGTTGGATCACACCTCAGAATGTAGTGCATTGTGCCGCCAGCTGCAGGCTTACTAAAAAACAGCTCAATCTTATACTCAACACCCTCAATTGTGTGTAAGAACTCATTGCGGTCTAAGATGGCCTCCTTTATTTTTTCATTGGACTCCTCATTTTCAACATTGCATGTCATTATCTCTGGTTTCCTCTTTCCAACACTCTTGGTACTAAGACTCCTATTATTAAGCAGCCTAATCCCTTGTGTTCTCATTGTCAGAGTTCATGACAATATTACCTCCATATGTAAATCTTGAATCAGTTATTTGAATGCTATTCAATGACTGGGAGACTTCATCCTTCGTATCTGTTGCCTTCTTTTCCTGGTTAGAAGCTTCCACAACAAGAGATTCTTCCTGACTTCCCTGTCTCTCTTCGCCACCTCAGCCCAACTAAGATTTGCCTTGTCTGCACGAACCGCGTCAGCAGCTGATCCCAGCTCCTCCTGCACCTTCTCAGCCCTTGCTTCAACCTCATCGATCCCTAACACTAGATATATCTTTAGATAATTCTTGGTTGAATTCATCCATTTTTACCACAATGCTTGTAGCCAGAGATGCGTTATGGAGGCATGGGTTGCAAATGCAGTTAATTTTATGTATATTGCTTAATTCCAGACAAATGAGCACACTCCACATGACACCATTCAGGACACAAAGAGCATCCAATCAACTTCTCGCCTGTGAAATCCTCACAAACAAAACACAAAACTTGTGTTTTGCTCGATCTTAGTCATTTGTACTGGGTGGTGTAGGGTGACATGGTCACTTGACAGTAGCCTCTATGTTTTTAAGGTTAATTCAGATATATGCTACTGGATCTGTGTGAGCTAGGAATTATATAAATAAAACGTATCATTATATTATTTAACAATATTCCAATACAACGCCCCCTAGCCCTCTCAACTGAACCAAATCGCTTAAATTTCGCTCACTGCCCACCCCCCAATACATTTAACAGACTGAAAATTGGGCCCCCACAACATACTGTGCCTTGGGCCCCCATAACTCTAAATCTGGCCCTGTGTGTGTGTGTGTGTGTGTGTGTGTGTGTGTGCTTAGAAAAATTCATAAGGAATTAACACACACACACACACACATACACACTCACACATACACACACACACACTCACCTAGCAACAGCTGTATATACAGAGAGAGAGAGAGAGAGAGAGAGAGAGAGAGAGAGAGAGAGAGAGAGAGAGAGAGAGAGAGAGAGAGAGAGAGAGAGAGAGAGAGAATAATAAGAATAAGAATAAAAACTTTATTTCCATGGTTATTCTTTTACATGAGACTTACGCTTACGAAAACATTAAAATGAAGTTAATACACAAAAGAAAACACCTATATTAAAATTGAGTTAAACAACATTCGTGAGTTATAAGGTAAAAAGTATTAAACATAAAAAGCTAAAACGTTATCATCATAAAAGGTTAACGTATACTTTAAAGTGTTATGATCAGAGTATGAGTAAGATGTAGTCAGACAATATAACATAAAATGGTGAGGCAGTCGGAGTGAAAGTGTAAAAAAAGTCGATTGATCTAAAACAGTGGAACATGTCATGTAATATTCACAATTCAAACTGTTTGTTGAAAAGATGTATCTTCAGACGTGTTTTAAAAGTGTTAAGGCAGGAAGTATTTTTTACGTTGTTAGGAAAGCTGTTCCATTGTGTGGGTCCGGCAACTTGGAGGGACTTGGTGCCCAAGTTAGTGCTGCACATGGGGACGTAGAGCTGTTCAGATTGCCTCGTGCTAACATTGTGGTTGTGCCTCTCCCCCACTGTTGGCAGTGGGAACGCCCAATTAGGAACTTTTTTATTAATGAGTTTGTAGATAATTACTCCGATTTCAAAAGTATGTTTCTGTTTTATTTTGAGCCAGCCAAGTTCTTTGATAAATGGAGTAGCGTGTTCACTCCTGGGAGCTCCTCCAAATGCTACCTTTGCTGCAAAATTTTGTAGTTTTTGCACGCGATGTATTTGAGAAGCATTAGTAGCTCCCCAGATACTGATCCCATAATTAATTATACTCATGACTAATGACTGAATGACAGAAATTCTTGTTGTTTTATTAAAGTGTTCCCTTAGTCTATTAACGTGCATAATTGTTGCGTATACTTTTTTGCTCATCTCGGAGATATGTGCATCAAACAATAAATGGCTGTCAAAGTAAACGCCCAGGTTCTTAAGAGATGAGCTGGGAGTGATAATGTTCCCGTCTACCTGCATGTGAGTGTCGGGAGGAGTCTGTGAGAGGAGCCGCCTTGTTCCAGTGAACATGCACTGCGTCTTTTGTGCATTTAACAGTAGACCAATCTTATTAAAGTATTGTTTTGCAAGTTTAACAGTTTCTTCTCCTTTACGTATCATGTTGTTAAGATCATCTATGTAACCACTGTGAATAAACTGCGTGTCGTCAGCATACTGGATTATTTGGCAGCTCGAGAAATAGCGCCAAAGGTAGTTTACATATATAATAAATAAAATTGGACCAAGTACTGATCCTTGAGGCACACCGTAGGACATGCTGGAGCTGTCAGACATACTGTTATTTATCCGCACCGATTGTGTTCTATCATTTATGTAATCCTGGAACCAGAAGGAATCTATGTTCATGTTGAGGCACTTGTTTAGCAATATTTCGTGACTGACACTGTCGAAAGCTTTAGATACATCGCAAAGGGTGATTAAAGAAATTTTCTTGTTGTCCATATTTGCGTAAAGTTCGTTAGTTAGTTTTAATAAAGCAGTATTAGTGGACAGATTGGGTCTGAAACCATGTTGTGTTTTGCTGAGCAGATTATTTGTTTCTAGGTATAAGGTTAGCTGAGATGCAACTATTTTTTCAGTTACTTTATAAATAATGGGTAGGAGAGATATGGGACGGTAGTTACTAGGTTCGTTTTCATTGCCAGACTTAAAAATAGGTATTACAATGGAGTGCTTCCACGGTGTGGGGAAAACTCCAGTCACAATTGAGGTGTTTATGATGCAAGTAATGTGTGCAATGATGACGGGAAGGGCGTCTTTTAAAAATTTGAATGGGATACCGTCTGATCCGTAAGAGCCACTATTATTCATGTGTTTGATTGCTAAAGTTATTGTTTCCCAGCTTGTGGGTTCAGGTCGAAACATGTGAATTAGTATGTGAATTAATGCCATGTCTAAAATTTGTGTGTAATGGTTGTAGTATTAAATCTGCATCACGTAAGTTATGTTGAGATTTTTCAAATGTACATTTACCCACTTGAGCAAAAAAAGTATTAAAATGACTAGCTGACACTTCATTGTTATGTGTAGTCTTTGCTGTGTTCTTGCTGCCAGGAATCAGTTCTCTAATAATCTTCCAGGTGGCTCTACTGTTACCTCTGTTATTCTCTAGTCTGCTGTTATATTATTTTGATTTAACTTGATGGATCAAGGTTTTACCTTGTCTTTTTAGATTTTTATAGTTAATTTCAAAATTAGCGTTACTTTTATCTTTTTTCAGGTCCTTCAAGGCAGTATTTCTTCGCTGCATGAGTGTTTTCAGCTCCTCAGTGATCCATCGGGCAAAGGGTCTCCTTACTTCTTGCATTACTAACGGTGCGCATAAATCGAGACAATTTAAAAGGACTTCGTTAAATATCTTAACTTGCGTATTTACGTTATCTGTTGCTTATATTCTGTTCATTGTTGAACTTTCAGTCATTAATAAATTACAGAATATTTCTGGTGAGTAGTTTCTTAATTGACGGAGAGTTATAACCATAGGTTGCCTCTTAGGTTTACTGATGTCTAAGGTAACAGTGACTAGGTCATGATCAGCAATGGTGCACGCAATCACATCAGAACGAAGAGTCATGTCAGGAGTAGAGAGAGAGAGAGAGAGAGAGATATATATATATATATATATATATATATATATATATATATATATATATATATATATATATATATATATATATATATATATATATATATATATATATATATATATATATATATATATATATATATATATA